>NC_051180.1:193700430-193880713 GCF_013339695.2 Rhipicephalus sanguineus
GCATGTTGCGGATCGGCATGAAAATACGCACATACGTTGGATCGCATGTGGCTTGGTATAACCAAGAGCCATTTACGACCATCCGGTTGGTAGTTTCTGCGGTATAATAGCCCGTCCCGTATCTCAAAATGTGTGGCTTGGAGGCAAAGGGCACGTGGGTATGCAGACGCTGAAGTGTCAGAAAGGATGTTAAGCAGAGAGGCAATCCATGGGCCTTTTCGCTGCTCAGATGACATGTTCGTGACAGAAATGGCAGCGATTGAAAAGTCAGCGTCTGAGTGCGGGTCTGCGTTGGATCTCACTGGTGATCGTGAGAGCGCGTCCGCGTCAGAATGTTTTCTTCCTGAGCGGTAGATGACACGAATGTCAAATTCTTGTAGGCGAAGAGCCCAATGTCCAAGGCGGCCTGAAGGATCCTTTAGCGAAGCCAACCAACAGAGTGCGTGATGGTCTGTTACGACGCCGAAACTCTGTCCGTACAAGTATGGACGAAACTTGTTTAATGCCCATACTATTGCGAGGCACTCTTTTTCGGTGACTGAGTAGTTTACCTCCGCTTTTGTGAGTGCGCGGCTAGCATATGCGACGACGTACTCTGGAATGCCGGGCTTACGTTACGCGAGTACAGCGCCAAGACCAACGCCACTAGCATCCGTGTGCACTTCAGTCGGAGCAGTGGGGTCATAATGGTGCAGAATGGGTGGTGACGTAAGCAGGTGGCGCAGTATATGGAAGGCTTCGTCACATGCTGGGGTCCAATTAGAAAGTTTAGCGGGGCCAGCCAGTTGTTGCGTAAGTGGTGCTATTATAGATGCAAAGTTACGGACGAAACGACGAAAATATGAGCACAAGCCGATGAAACTCCGAAGTTCTTTGAGTGAAGTCGGCTTCGGAAACTCGGCTACTGCACGAAGTTTGTCCGGGGCCGGAAGAATTCCATCCTTTGGCACAACATGGCCAAGTATCGTGAGTTGGCGAGCCCCGAAGTGGCACTTCTTCAGATTAAGCTGAAGGTTTGCCTTAGTAAGGCACTGAAGAATGGTGCGCAAACGGTCAACGTGTGTAGAAAAATCTGGCGAAAAGACGACAACATCATCAAGGTAGCATAAGCATATTTGCCATTTTAGGCCACGTAAAATGGTGTCCATCATCCGTTCAAACGTCGCAGGCGCATTGCACAGACCGAATGGCATTACCGTGAATTCATATAGGCCGTCTGGTGTGACGAACGCGGTCTTGGGTCGGTCACACTCTGCCATCGGGACCTGCCAGTAACCCGATCGTAAGTCAAATGAAGAAAAGAATTCAGCACCTTGTAGGCAATCGATGGCATCGTCGATGCGGGGAAGAGGGTAGACATCTTTCCGCGTAATTTTGTTCAGTCGTCGGTAGTCCACACAAAATCTAATCGAACCGTCCTTTTTTCTAACTAGTACGACAGGGGAAGACCAGGGGTAGCAGAAGGCGTGATGACACCGCGCTGAAGCATGTCATCGACTTGCTCCGCAATTATACTACGTTCCTTCGGCGATACCCGGTAGGGGCGTTGACGCCAAGGAGGGTGAGTTCCAGTGTGGATAGTGTGAGCAACTGCGTTCGTTTGACTCAGCGCCTTCTGCGGAAGGTCGAACGAATCTCGAAATTCATGCAGAAGGGCGATAAGCTCTGCCCGTTGATCCGGAGGAAGCTGGCTGTCGATGGAGCGGTTGAATATATCTGATGAGATGTCATCCGGCGTAAGACGAGGTGTGACAGCGTTCCAAGTGAAGGTTTTGGCCACTGTCGTGGGATTGAATGGGCACTATAGCATTTTCGTCTGCAGGGTGAACGTGGCCAAGCGTCTCGTGAATATGTAAGGTGATAGGGCACAAGCTGGGGTTGCAAACGACAATTCCAGTCGCATCGTGGTGAGGCAGCAGAACGGCATATGGCAGAGACATACCGTGGCGGCGACTGAAAACGTCAGATGGCGTGAACACGACGGTGGAGCCAGAAAATTCGGTGCGATAAACAGGGACAATGACGGCACTAAGAGGAGGAACGTCGGTGTCGGTGGCAACAAGGAGCTTGCCAACGCGAGGTCGTTCGGTGTCAGTGGACGGAGCATCGGAAAACACAGAAAGTTCCACTTGAGCGCAAGCGCAGTCAATGACGGCGTGGTGGCGTGACAAGAAATCCCATCCAAGGATCACGTCGTGGGAACACGTGGCCAACACGAGGAACTCTATGTCATACAAAACATCCTGAATGATGACTCTCGCCGTACATGCGCCAACCGGTCGAATTTGTTGCGCGCGCGCTGTACTCAGCGAAAACTCGGAAGGCGACGTCGTTACTTTTCGTAAAGAGCGGCAAAGTTTTCGACTCATCACAGATATGGCAGCACCGGTGTCAAGAAGCGCGAGAGTTCGTAAACCTTCGACAAACACTTCCATAACATTGGCGGGGGACAGGCGAGGACTTGTACAATGTGACGACGACGCAGCTCGTGCCTCCGGAGCTGCGGCAGTCAGTTTTCCGTCTCCAAGGGGCTTGGTCGGCGACGCAGGGGTGACAGAGAACGGCGCCGTGGTGAGGGTGAGCGACGAGGAGCGAATGATCGGTACTCAGGAGTAGGTTGGCGGTCTCGTTCGGCTGGTAGCGGGTCACGTTGAGGGGGCAGTTCTCGTTGCGCGTCGTACGGCGCCCGGAAAGAGTAGTCGGAGTGTCTCGATGCAGCCGGGGTCGCTGCGAAGCGCCGACGGCAGAAGCGCGCGACATGGCCTGGGTACCCGCATGCATAGCAGATTGGACGATTGTCAAGTGTGCGCCAGGGGTTGCCGTTGTAGCATTGCTGTGTACCAGGAAGTGGCGTCGTCGGTGCTCGCACAGGTCGGGGAGTCGACAGAGGTAGAGGCCGCGGTGGAGTAGCAGCAACAGCCGCATAACTCAGTGGGGCAGCGACAGGTGTTGGTTGAGAGGCCGACGGCAGTGCCTCGGAGACTTGCTCCTGTATCGCCTGTCTGATGGCGGGCACGAGTTGCTGAGTAGCGGGTTCTGCTGTTGGTAAATACGACAGGCATGAGAGTTGTCGTGCGACTTCTTCACGAACATACCGTTTGATCTCCGACAGCAGCGCGTTGTGCTCGCCACCGAGGGTCAACGCCGCGAGCGATTCGTCTGTTGCAGCTGCTCGCCGCGCTAAGACCCGTTGTTTCCGCAGTTCGTCGAAACTCTGGCACAGAGTGGCGACATCAGACACGGTCCGCGGGTCCTTGGCCAGCAACATCTGAAAGGCGTCGTCGTCTATTCCCTTCAAGATATGTTTAATCTTGTCTCCTTCACTCATCGAAGGGTTAAGGCGCTTGCACAAGTCCAGTACTTCTTCAATGTAACTCGTGAAGCCTTCTCCCTGCAGCTGTGCACGGCCCCGTAGGCGCTGTTCAGCACGGAGCTTTCGTACCTCGGGGCGACCGAACACGTTGGCAATACGTTGCTTAAAAGCACCCCAAGTGGTGAATTCCGACTGGTGGTTGTGAAACCAGAGGCTTGCGACCTCTTTCAAGTAGAAAGACACATATTGAAGCTTCGATGGATCGTCCCACTTGTTGCTAGCGCCCACCTTTTCAAATGTCGACAGCCAATCTTCGACGTCTTGTTCATCGGTGCCATCGAAGAAAGGTGGATCGCGCAGGCGTAGCGCCGTGGGCACGATGACCATCGGGGGTTGGGCCGCGACTTGCTGGGTGGTTTCGTCGGCCATTTCCGGGGGAGCGGGCAGTCTCCTGTTTCGTAGTTCCAGGTTGAGTACCCCGCACCTCCACCACTCTGCAACGGGGTTTATTGGCGACAAGTAGCGCTTGAGAAGGAGGCTTATGGACGCTGAAGGCGGGCAGCGAGAACCAACACAAGAGGCACAGTCCAAGCGCCAACAGCTCGTGCTCGGCTCTCTCAACTAAGGTAGTGGCCCACTGCGGCATATGATCTTCTTCCTCCTTACAGTTGTAATGTACTGCATATTTTGCACCGCCCTTATTGTATTGCATTGTTTGTTGTGGAGTACAATAGCTTGTCCACACTGCTCTGCGTAATCTTCCCTGTGACGCCTGAATGGCGCTGTGGGTACAAGAGTAAATAAATTTTAAAAAATAAATTGCTGGTGCAAATTATTAGCAGTGGCTAAATTCCGTATGTGTAGTCTTAAACCTCTTTAACGTCAAGGAAACTATTTTGCTCTGCCAGACCTGAATTCGCCACTGTCATCATCATCGCATTACCATGTGCGTCAAGCAACTCCCGCAGCTAAAATGTTTTCAGGACTGAGCTATGGAAATACAGAATGGAATCATACATAAACAGTGATGATCCAGCTACTGCAACTTTTAGAGCAATTTTTGGAGCAGCGAAAATGCTACTTTGGAGCAACTTTGTGTCAGAACTCTATTTTGGAGCAACAACTAATAGCTCTTTCACGACCACTAAACCTAAGGCGTTGATGACTGCGACAGTTCTACTATGCCATATTTGTCATAGTTGCAGGGGTGCAACAGCTGCGCCAATTGCTCCAATTTGATACAATTCCTTATTTTTGCGCAAGCTGAGCCAAAACCGTCAAATTTGTTGAAATTGCGTCACGCTGCGGCAAAGTGCCCGACCAGCTTCACAATTTTCTCAGTTGCGCAAACTTTAGCGAGAAATGGAGGCTGTGTTGGTCATCTGCAGTGAGGGCATCATCATCATCCAATACAGACGCGCAGACCCTAACCCTAAACCCCCCACGAAAGACAGGAAAAAAGTAAGTTTCACCGTAAGGACCAAACAATGAATGCGATAGCAACAATTTGTAATGTTATACGAAGTGAGGCTGGCAGCAAACTCTTTTATATGTGATCTCGTGTAACTCTACAAAACGTTGGTGTAAAAGAATACGACCGCTCCAGGGAAAGATGCTCTTTCTGCACAGTGTCTTCGCATTGAGAGCGCAGCACGTCGCAGGATATACAAGCCACCCGCTGATGGCTGGCGAGATAGCGCGTGTGCCAGCGATCGCGACCGCGCCCTTATATTAAATGTTCAAGGTTGCTGGTTGAGCGACAGCACCCCCTCCCCCCCCCGGCCCTCGCGTCTTCTTATGCTTGTTCAAGACGGGCGGGGTGTTTCCTCTCTGCTTCGACGGCAGGCCTCTCGAGCGGATTGGTGTTATCGCATGCGCCCTCCGAGCGACAGAGAGGGGCTGGTTTGCTTGTTCACTGCTTCAGCCACGTTCGTCACCCGCACTCGCGCGCTTTTACGCACGGTAGAACATACTATGCGCGGGGGAATATTATCAATTTGGACTTTATACGAAACATCACGGCAAAAACCCGTCGAGAGTGTCCATATAATTGCTATCGCAATAAAAAAGAATAGTTGTTCTCAAATTTCCTGATGCTTGTTTTATTGCGCGCAGAACGTCTTTTAAGCCACTTTTGCCGCAGTACACTGGTGTCCTGCGGAAAAGCGTACTGAGATTTAGAAGGGGCTGTTAGCACTAGCTGTCAGGGATGCAGCACATTTTGTTCCTTTATTACTCATTCGTGCACACGCTGTGTAATTACGAGTACTAGTGTGATCGCTGACATCTAGAAAATTGGCAGTCATTTGCAGCTGCTGTGTATGGTGTTTCTGCGGCCTTGAGAAACAAATAGACAAAAGCCTATGGCAGTTTTCTTTTTTCTCCACCCTCACTTGCTCCTGCTTAGAATCTCCTGAATTTCGATGTTTCCAGGTTCGCAGGTCAACGTTAGCATTTGCAGTGCCTGTCGAATTATTTGACAGGCCCTGCAAATGCTAATGTAGACGTAGTCAATTGTTCACACTGTGGGGTGGCTCAACACACTGCTTTTATTGAAATAGCAGTGTTCACGTGCACTGTGCACGAGTTAGCTGATGTTGAATGGTTTGCACCTACTATTTTTGTTTTCTTTTCTAAAAGTAAGCCTTCTTTGTTTTGCTGCTCCAAACTTAGATTTCAACCTAAAGAATTCAGGTTTTTTTCGTAATCTATTGCAAAGTTGGATTTTCGTGCTCCAAAAGCAACATTTTGCTGCTGCAAAAATTGCTCCAAATCTTTTTTCGGCTGTTGCACCCCTGTAGTTGTCTATCATCAAATTAAGTGCTATGTATTTGCAATTTTACAAGCCCCCAAGAAATGAACCCGTCCATCAAATTTATAAATACACAACAGCAAATGAAGCAAGTAGTATGGGTGTTGCACTAGCTTATTAAAGTACATTAAGAGTTATGAGAAAAATTCCTAAAACCAAACAGCGAAGGGTGTCTTGAATTTTCTTTTATTTACAGAAAAACATGCACATCTTGCAGCATTTACTGCCTCTTGCTTGCCTTTTTGTTCAGTTCTTCCAACTGTGAGAGGGTTTGGCCCAATGTGGAGTTGCCTTCAGCTAATAGTTTGCCCAGCTTCAACTTGTTCCAGGCTCTTAGCATTTAAACCAGAAAAAATGATGTCCTCCGCTCACTTCAGCAATGCCCTACCAGAGGTGACCTTTTCTTCTAAGTTCTTTCGGAGCCGCTTTTTATCGACATTATCAGCATCAGTTTCTTTTCCTCCAAGCCTTTTCCTGCTTTCTCACTGTTGTGCACTTGCAGTTCTTTTTGCATAGTGGGCTCTGGATCTCCTTAAAGTATGCAGCAGCTCTGTACACAAAAGCACTTTAGTGGCATCTGCATCATACCGGCGAAGGTATGTTTTTGTCTGGCGCAGTCCGTTAACACTTGCATGCATAATGGGTAGCAGTTTTCATACAAGCGTTTGTTTTCACTGCAGTCTGCATTGCCATGTGGTAGACACAGCAGACACTTCATGAGCTTTGATAACAATGGATACTTCGGTTGACCTCCAGCAGACTTCTGTTGAAATATTTTGGCCCAACGAGCACCAATCCGCTCATTTTCAAGTGCCAGAAGGGCACTATTGGAGTCACACTTCAACATATGCCATTCATCAATTACAGACAAAACTTCTTCACTCTTGATCACTTGAGGAAGCTGTGACACAAGGTATTTTAGTGATCGCACTTCTGACTCAACATTTGTTGACTGTAAACTGATGAGGCTGACACACTGAAGAACTCGATTGTCAAGTGGAAGCTTATGAAGAAGGTCCTTGGCACAGGTCAAGTAGAAAGCCCATGCTCCAAGATAAAACGGCTTCTTCGCACTTGAGTCCTACTGAAGCATTGATTTTTCGGTATATGTACCAACTTCAGGTTTTGTCTTCCAAAGGGATGAATCCGCCACGTCTAGCCTTTTCAGTTCCTCGGCGCACTTGTGTGCAAAGGCCCGATGACGCAGAAACCGACTTAGGACACACTGAACCAGACCAATAAGTTAAGTGTGAAGTATATGTAAGAGCGGCTCTTGCCTTTGGAAGAGCAGCTGAAATCCACTAAAGAGCTGTGCACAGTTCTTCAAGAACAACACCTAAGCCAAAAGTTGTTTCTCAGAAAATGCTGACACAAGTGTGTTGTGGAGGCTTTGAGTGTCAGATCGTTGTTTCGACGTACTTCCCTTTAGAAAGTAGGTACTAAGTGCTTCAAATTGTTCCTCGATTCGGCACAATGAATTTTGTAGTGTCAGCCAGCGATTAGAAACATGACTTAGAAATATGTGACAAGGGATTCCCAAAATCTCCTGGCATTCTTTGAATGCTTCAGCACGCACAGCACCTTTAAAGTAGTAGTAGATGTTTCTTACTAGTTCTTCCACGTCTGCACCGAAAGCATCCAAGCCTTTTCCAAATGCATTGTGACTCTTATGGAGATTGCAGTTCCTGATGTGGACAAGGCTTGGTGCGACATGCTTTTGAAGCTTCGTTTTTACACTTTTCATAACATTAGGCCTATCGCTGAAGAAACAGACAAGCCCTTGTTTCGGCAGATCTGCCATTGCTTCTTTTATGCAGCCAACAATTATCTCGGCAGTTGCGCATCCACGGTCAAATGATTGAACGTGCTCCACAACCACCTCTTGTTGGCTGCTGGAGGAGTAGCGGACCAGGACATCTAGTTGTTGCACCCTTAGCTCTGGCTTTGGTATTTCGTCAATCATAATGGAATAACGAACATTTGGCTGGCATAGCTCAGTCACCACTTGTCCTTTGAAGTAGGGACCCAGTCCGTCAGATGCTATGCTTGCCAACTTCATCCTGCCGCAGCTAAACTTTTAGGGGCGAAGCTCCTTAAGGCGGCACCCGTTCGTCCCTCGTAGTCGTAGTCGTAGTAGTAGTGCGTAACCAGTCTTACGCTTTGACCTCCAAGGTGGTGCCGGTGGGAGATTTTTCCTGTGCGTTGTTGAACAATAAAAAATTCGCAGCGTGCGCGTTAACTAAAAGCCGAATTCTTCTGTCTCTCGTTCCCCATTAGCAGCCATTGGCATGTTCCAGTAGGAAACGTTAGTAGAAGTAGAAGTGTAAGTGTTAGCTAAAAGCCGACTTCTTCTGTCTCTCATTCCCATTAGCAGCCATTGTTTACCTCCAAGGTAGTGCCTGGTGAGATTTCTCCTGTGCGTGATTAAACAATAAAAATTTTGTTCAAAACGCCGTTGATTGATGAAATAAACCAACGAAAGACGCCAGATGTTTTGTAAAAGCAAAACGAAAGAACGCCAGATGTTTCTAAAGCAAAACGAAAAGACGCCAGCTGCTTAACGAAAGACGCCAGATGTTTTCTAAAGCAATGGTTTTCTAAACAATGAAAATTCACAGCGTACATGTAAAATTAAAGTGAGCTGCAAGTCGTCATAACTCATCGAACCTTTAGTATAAACGCGCCCGATCTCACGTCGGTGATGATGTACTGGGCAGAATTCACGGAAGATTCACGGTTTACCGATGAACCTCCGCAGCTTCGCCCACTCATCACCATTCACTCCGTGGATATGCTGTGATTTTTTTGGCTATGTCACTGTCGGGGAACATGCAGCGATAAATTGAAGTTGCTGTGTCTCCCCATGAAAAAGGAAATCCCTTGGCGACAACAGACAAAGCAAAAGTAGTTTCTGCCTTGCTCACTTAGTGCTCAAGTGATGTATTATAAGACCCATTAGAGAAGTCCAGTGTGCCTTGCACCAATTTGGGTGGGAGAAGATTCCCATCCTTGTCTCGGTGTCTAGCAGCTGCATCAATGTGTTTCTTCATCCCTGTGTGACGCTTCACTGCTGCAGCTCCATGCTGCGTGCAAGAAATGGTGCAGTTGCAGAGAATACAAAATGTATCGGTACTTCGGGTTCCACTCTTGCACCACCGATTGATCGGATCATTATTGGTGTCCACCTCACTGAGCACAGAGGCATTGAACTTGGTGTTGCGACCTGAAAACAAAAGAGAAAATTATTAGATGGCAGGAAATTTTCACATGAAGAAAGCACACTTGTAAAAAGACAATGCTTGTAGGCAAAAACTTCATTTTTTTTTTTAGTGTAGCACGTGATGTTGTGTACTTTGTTGGCAGATCTAATTACTAACTATAAGGTGTTAACACCAAAAATTTAGTATACTGCGCAAGCATTTTGCATACAGCTTTGACACATGGTGCGAATTTGGATGCCAGATCGACGTACGACTATTCTCACCTAATACGCGTGAAAGTTGCATGCGTGACGAACTTTCTGGATGTTGCCATGCGGCTGCCACGTGGGGCTGACGGCCGCAGACAATCGCACTCCCCTGGCGACACCAGGCGCTATAGTTGAAGGTTTGATTCACTCAGCCGTGGCATACACTGTAAGAGCACTGCGAAAATTGACTGCAATTTGTTCCTCAAGTCAAACAACGGGAAAAAGTGACTTCGAAACTACATATCATTATACACGGCGTCACGACGATCGGTGGCAGGCACGCCTATGCGGCGAGATTACGGCGCTACTTTGCCTGCTTTTATTGACATGGTCGATGCTCAGTAAGTAAGCCTTCCGAAAAAACGTTTATTTCCTCCTTTCTGACTATGCTACAAGCAGCTCTACACGGTGGGGCACCCCATCCGCGACGTGCCGACAGATAAGTACGGTCCATACAATTATCCGCTAACATCAAGATCGCAGTGCCTTCTGAAATTCACGGAGCATATTTGGCGCCACTTATTCGATCGTTTCGCACCATGTGTTTCGAATGGTAGCATGCAGCAGGTTGGATTGTTGCGCACCGTACAAGCGATCGCGCACAAATTCGCACCATGCATCGCACACTTTAGATGCTGATCCTCTGGACCATGAAACAAAGCACGGACTACCTCCATGCGCCTACGTACAGCATTTGGACACTCCCGATAAGAAAATCATCAATAGACCAGAGCTCAGAAGAACTAGGCAAGTTACAAATTCTGTACCGATTCAATAGCAAAGTGCAGCCAGTAATAAATGCTAGTTGTGCTACGCGATTGCCTAAGCCTTTAACTAAAGCATTTCACTGGCACTACATTAGGAAATGCCACGAAATTCAAAAAGAAACTACTTAATTTTGTCCATCTTGAGAGCGAATCGATGATGAGCTGACTGACTGGTTTTTCACGAACACATGGCACACATGACACGTCTTCTCCGCGCGGGAATCTACAGAAAACGAACGAACCAAGCAAGCACATGGTACATGGTTGCCAACGTGGAAAATATTTTTGTTGCCAACTGGAAAATGAACGCTCTCTAGAATCGCGTTCGTTCATGTAGTTTGGCGCATCTGGTGAAAATGAAACAACACTGGCGCCGCAGGTCACAGAAAAGTATGATTGTAGCAAATTGGCGCACATGGCGCAGCTGGATCACTACTGAAAACATTACATGGTGCAGTATTACCGTCACTTGCTAAAACACCCTGATGAGACACTTGAGCTGCTCCGATGTAGCAATAAGGTTGAAGTCTGGGTCATTTGGTACATAACGCTGAATGAATAAACTAGTCAGTGGACATCATCTAATGAAAACCTGGCACTGGTGTATGACCAAGTTCTGAGTAACTTCAAAGTTTGTTCTAATGCCCTGTCATTTACGCATCAACTTCCTGTCGACAACGCCATAAGGTTTTTAGATCTTTTACTTACTTTCCATGACGATGGCCATTTGTGCTGGTGCTTTTCACCTAAAAGTAAAAAATTCTTGTTACCTTACTCGTCTGCACATTAAAAAAAAAATTAAAGGGGCCCTGCAACGCCTTTCTTAGTTATATTGGAATAGTCTCATTATTGACGTATGACTCTTCACTAGTCATATGCCGCAAAAATTTTTCGAATCCGTCAAGTTTAAGTGGTGTTACCAAATTATAGAGATCACGTTCCGCAGCTTTCTTCCTCCACTCAACGACGCAAACGCGCGGAAAGCTGCGCGGGGCGTGAAGGGAGGGAGGACGGAGGTGCGAGGAGGCGCTGAAGAGTTACGTCACCGCTGGCGGCACTTTTTTTTCTTCACTTTTTCTCTCTGGCGTCTCCGCGCAACCACGTGGTCTGTGGCACCACTTCCAGTCGGCTTGCGTGGTCGTCGTCGAGCGGAGCCCATCGCACCGTGTATCGCGCGTGCTTGAAAACTGCGAGTCGGTTTGGTAATGTTGGGTGTGCACCTCGAACTGCCGTAGTGTTTTCATCGCTCTGCCAACCATGGACGCAAACCTGCGTGCGCCTTTGGAACGAATGACAGCTGAGATGGGTTTCGACCCACACTCCGATACACCGCCTCGTCGCTCTGCTCGGGCTTGAATCGTATTCAACACGGCAAAGCTGCGTGCACCCTTCTCCCAGTGACGGTACTTCGATGCTGTTTGCTCTTCGAATGCGGGCTGACAACAAAGAACTAAAGACTAAAAGAAAGGATCGTGGGGCATCGGGCCGGTGCGGATTCATCCCCCGGCTGTCTGCAGCTACCGTAAAATGCGAGTCTGGTTGCTGTGTTGCGGTTTCTCGGGAACGTGAGCCTACGGGGAGGATACGCCGAGGTACGGCTCGATGACATACTGAACAGACAGCGAACGGGACTCTCGCCATACAGCGAACACAGGTATCCTAAACTAGCTGGCGCCAGCATTGTTATCGAAGAAATGCTGCACCGCTGCCTCAGTCGGTCGTGAGAACGTGCCGACGATGCAGTTTCCAGCTGACGAGGCAACACTCGAACGGCTGCCACTCTCAACAGCAACCGGCGATGGTCAAAAGCACAGAAATATTTACGATTTCGGCACTGCGCGTGGTGAAGAAAACGCAACCATGCAACTACGAGCAGATGAGCTGTCGGTGAGACCGGAAGTGCTAATATTAATGTTTGTTCGGTGTTTTAACGGCATAACACAATATAAACATACATATTATCTACTCATTGAACTGAGAATTGACAACGAAGGTAATAATGAGGGTGTTATCGTGATTATAACATCAGCCAATGGTGGAACTGCCGACAATCGTGTCATATATTGCGGACTAATACAGCATTTGTCGAGAGAAGAGGAAGCGATTTTCAGCTGACTTTGAGAATTTATTGTAAATTCCAGGCCGCTCGCTTTGCTATAATATTTGGCTCGCGTGTTCTCGGGAGCCTCGACTACCGATTGGCAGCGCTTTTTGACCCTGCTCAAAAAGTGTTGCGGGGCCCCTTTAAGAGAGGGATTGTGAGAAACTGTTTTTGCAATGCACTGCAAAAGAGTTGCCACCACTGGATTAAGGGGAGATGCGGGTCGAAAAACGAGTTTTTTCAAAAATGATCGATTTTTTGTTTTCACCTGGTTTGTTAAGATTAGTATCTCTGCTGTTCCAAAAATAAAAATCAAAGTCGAGACTCAACTGGAAATGCGTTAAAATTGCGTCTAAAGAGCACAAGGTGGCTATTAATCTTGACCGAAAGTGTGATGTCTTCTAGCGCCTCGCGGCCGATAACGAGCGGCCGCCCGCCATTGGGGATTGCATGAGGAGATCTTCAAATAACCACGGTTTCCTGCGCTGCAGAAGCGCAAGAAATAAGAAAGAAAGCATGCTTTTTCCGCGCTTTTCGAGTGCCGCGACTGGCTTTTAAATCACGTGGTATGGATCGGGGACCGCCATTGGCCGCTGCAGGCCTTGCATGTTGTGAAGCCTGCTTGCAGGGTCCGTGTTTCATCGAGCTGCGCAGCTGAATGTTTCTCTCGCGTATTTATTTTCATCATGGACAAAGAGAACGGTAGCAAGCGCAGTCACCGGCCAGTGAAGTATCGCTCGGTGAACAAATTTCGAGGACGCCGGCGCAAATCGAAGCCAAACACTCGCCGAACGGCAAGTGCATCTGCTGCCGCGAGGTCTAGCGATGGCGACGGCGATGCTTCCGATGAGTGTGCTGCAGCATTCGAGTATGTCAGTGCCTCTCAAAGAGAAGATCGGACTCTTTGACGACGAAGAAAGATCACGGTAGAAAGAGTCTTCCTTGATCACTGACATAACAGCATTGAACATCCTCGTGATCAGTGCAGTGTGTCCAACGTGTGACAGTTCGGGAATACGCGTCCGGGAACCAGCTTACAAACGCAAAGGCATCGTTTCTGGAACTGCAATGCGAGAACAGCGAGTGCCTCGAAAGTATTCTTTCGATGACGTATGCGTTGCAGTGAGTTGCTTCGAGCGAGGAGGCCAGCGTAGGGGCAGCGAGTGACGGACCGATCGCAAGCAGAACCTACGGCAGCGGGAGCTTGCACAATAGCTGCTCTGCTCGAAAGAGCTGTGAAAGAGAAACTTATGGAGCTGGCTCATTTTAGTGGCAGTGGCTACTAGAAGAACAATTTACCTCTTTTTTGTGCAATTTTGATCGGATTTCGTTACCTCTTTCATAAATAAACATCCAATTTTGTCTTTAAACTTCATTTTTCTCAAAACACACTTTTTGGCAACTTTTTCAATGTGCCTCTCTTGTTTTTGGTACTTCTGGTGCTCATATCTGCAGGAAATTTTGCCCAAATTTTCTCTCATGTGTGAGGAGTGCAGTTATCTCCTCTAAATTTCAGTATTATGTTATGCATATTAGAAAATCTGCAAGTAAGCATTTACTGGGGTCTGGGTAATATTGACTTCCCATGTTTGAATTTTTCATGTCTAGTAAATATTTTATATGCATTTTCTGGATAGTTTTCGGCACTCTACAGTTCAATTGGAGCAATATGAGCTATCAATTGTCAAAATATACCGAAGTTTAAGATAGGGGGGGGGGGGCTCCAAGGCCTATGTTTTACACATTTGTCATAGTGCAGAACAAAAAGTAAGCAACTTACAAGAAAACTAATTATATATTTGAAATCAGCATAAAATCTATACAAATACCCCAAGTTTCATTGTTCTAGGATGAATATTAAAAAAAGAGTGTCTTTGAGCCGCATCTCCCCTTAAGTCGAGTTTGGACTGTCAGTTTGTGCACTTGGAAGCCGTGGGCTTTCCTGAGTACGTGCTAGTAGCTATGGCAGAAAATCTGCTGCAAAAGATTAAAAGGCCAGCAAAAAAAATGTGCAGAACTAACAGGTACTTAGCGGAAAAGTTTTGTAGTGATGCCTTATACATAAGGTTTCCCAAAATGTTAAAAGGGCCATGACACGGTCACCCAACAATTTGTGGTTTTCAGCGAGAAATAGAAGTAGAGGGTCTATTATGCCTATTATGTGTCTATTATGCAAAGCAGGCTCTAGAAGTCGCCTGCTATAAACCTCGCCCACCGCCATTTTGCTATGGGGTGTGTTACGTCATGTGCTGCATGGAGTGGAGCTACCGAAGTTTCAGCTGCTGCAAATCATTCAATTTCAGTGCCAAGCTGGAGAACGCTAAAATATCAGTTTCATGTGCAGCTGACCATGGAACAATATCGTTCGCCGGAATGCAGACGCTCACACAGCAAGCAGCTTATGTCACAACTAGGAAGTGCACCAGCGTTACCAGACTCTCAGGCCTCTCACGTGTTTATAAAAATATTGAATTACAGTATAAGTTAAGTGCTTGACCAAATGTGCTAAAATTTCGCCAGCTTATTTGTGAACACTCAAGGATTAACCCAAATAACACGGATTATTATAGAAAATTGGATGTCATGGCCCCTTTAAAAAAGTTGCTATGAGACAGGCGTATCGTAAAATACCGATCAAACGTCCCCACCCGTGTAAGCGCCCCCCTCATATACTATGAAGTTTTCCTATTTTCGGTCTCTACCGAGCAAGCGCCCCCCCCCCCCCTCCCCTCCCACCTCAACCCGCCACTCTCTGCCGACTCCACCCGAAGCTGCCGAAACCGAAACCGTGCCAATGGCTATGCTCTTGCTTAATCCAAAATTCAATTCAAAAATTGTTCATGGGACCACCTTCGCTGGCATTGAGCATTGGCACGACGCCTGCCATTTTGTTATTGTCGTTTGTTGGTACCGAACGTGACAGCGGCGACTTCGCGACATGCATTCCTATACAGTTAAAAAAAAATCGAAGTCGTAGAATGGCATCGCCAGGCCGGAAGGAATGTGCACGCGACAGCTCTCCGCTTCAGTATTGACAGAAAGAGGGTCCGCGAGTGGGACAAGAAATTCGATAGCTTACTTCAATAAAACTTTGGCACAGCCAAGCTTTGGCGTAAGTTGAGTAACGGAGCACCAGTGTTCAGTGAGGAAGTAGACAACGCTCTTTTTGAGTTCTTCGAGCGGGAAAGGAGCGTTGGACGTGCTGTTAGTAACAGACTTCCCTCAGAAGAAGCTGTCAAAATAGCTCGCAGCTTGCAGCTAGGAAATTTTTCTGCGTCGAGCCAGTATATCCAGAGGTGGAAGCGGCGGTTTGGCGTGACAATGCGCCAATCCACAAATGAGTCAAAAGACGCCCACTGATTTCTTGGAGGCAGCAAAGGCATTTTGCTCTGCTGTCAATAGCCTGCGAGCACGCCACGACTACACACTATACAACATGTGTAATATGGACCAGACGATGGTCCGAATGGACCCCCCGGCTAGCAGGACGAACAACGTGGTTGGGGAGAGCACCGTGCGCATTGCCAATACTGGCTGCGCCTGCAGGGACTTCACGGTTGCATTGGCAGCATGTGCAAGCGGCCACAAACTACCAGCTTTTGTCATTCTGAAGGAACCAAGTGGAAGGATAACAACCAAAGCGTTCATGAGCCTTCGTATACCAGGTGAGTGACGAAGTTTGTGCGTCGGGTTCTTTTCTTTTTGTTTGTTTTCACGGTGGAAAGTAACAATTAGGAATGTGCTCGATTACAGTGACCTCAGTTGACTGGACCTTCTTTTTTGCTTTTGTAGCAAATGTTCGCATCACCGCATCGAAAAATGGTTGGATGACGTCGGATAAACTGCAGGAGTGCCTGGCAAGGGTGTTGGCGGCCGAACAACGATGATGTGCGGCGGCAACTTGTGCGCGGATCAGGCATCTTATCTACAAGGCTCAGTCAGCAAAAGACGCCATAAAGGAACGCGACACAAACGTTGTGTATGTGCCTGCGGGCTGCACAAACCTACTGCAGCCAGCCGACATCTTTTGGAACAGGCCATTTAAGGCCAACCTTCGGCGTTCTTGGGAGATGTTCATGAGGAAAGGAGAAAGAACGCCGAAAGGCAATCTGCGAAAGCCATCGCGGCAGGATGCCCTCAACTTTGTGTCTGACGCTTGGGCCGCTGTCACCGTTGAGACAGTCGTGCGCTTGTTCAAGGGGTGCAGAATTTCTAACGCACTCGACAGCTCCAAGGATGGCGAGCTGCATGACTGCCTGTCCGACATCGGCGCCGTGGCACCCGAGCATCCCGAGGACTTGCAAAACGAGGGCCTAGACTTAGTTTTCGGCTCTGACTCCGAAGAATCATTTGACGGTTTTGAAAGTGATTAAATTAGAACGAATGCCGCTGAATAAAGCTTTTTGGTTTCCATCAAGGAGGTTTAAAAAAAACTTCTGGAGTGGAGGTCCCCATGCGCGCCCAAGCGAGGGGGTGAAGCCTGGGAAACCGGTTGGCAGCCATCTTGCTCCAGGCAAGACGCCGCGCAGCTAGTGCGCAGGCAGCGTAATGGTGAGCTTCCGCGGGGGCATTTCAGCATGAGAACTGGATAGTTAGTGTCACTTATTTGGCCGAATTTTTTATTGTCCTGCAAGATTGAAGAAGGCAGCTTTTTACGCCATAATACATAGGCTGAAGCGTGCCTGATAAAACGTAGAATTTGCTTCCAGCATTCCCGAAGTAAAGCACATGGTGGAGTTAATAAGTGGTACACAAAATCTTATTCAGCCCCGGCTTTTATACAATTTGAAAAGAAAAAAGAAGCATATACAATGTGGTTTATACGTGAATCAGGGACGTAGCCAGAATTTTTTTTCGGGGGGGGGGGGGGGGGGGGGGAGGGTTCAACCATACATTATGTATGTTCGTGCGTGCGTTTGTAGGTGTGCGTGTATATATGCGAAAGCAAAATTCAAAAACTTCGGGGGGGGGGGGTTTCAACCCCCCCAACCCCCCCTTCGCTACGCCCCTGACGTGAATCGATAAAGCAACAAATCCAAAATAGCTTCAAAATGCATCATAATGCAGACAGTCACGAAACTAACCGTATGTAACACGCACCCTTAAAAACTAAACACAGCAAAAGAAAAGATACAAAAGCAGACTAGTTGACCAGTTTGCGGCAGGTCTTGTTTACGCATAATGCAGACAGTAACGAAACTAACCATATGAAACCCGCGCCCTTATAAAGTAAACACAGCAAAAGAAGAGATATGAAAGCAGATTATTTGACTAGCTTGCAGCAGCTCTTGTTTACGCTCGTCTACAAATTTTTAAAAATAACAGTCCTTGTCAGCCGCGTTCTTACTCCGCTCTGGGAGTTTTAAATGTGAAGCATTTAACCTTTGACACATTCAGCTTTTGACACATTCAGCGTTTCTATCTACGAATATATATGCTGACCCGAAGGTCGCGGGATCAAATCCCGGCCGCGGCGGCTGCATTTTCGATGGAGGCGAAAATGTTTGAGGCCCGTGTACTTAGATTTAGGTGCACGTTAAAGAACCCCAGGTGGTCAAAATTTCCGGAGCCCTCCACTACGGCGTCTCTCATAATCATATCGTGGTTTTGGGACGTTAAACCCCAGATATTATTATTATTATTATCTACGAATATATCTACCTAGTCGCGTACGCCTGGGAGGGTAAGAGGATTTGACGAACATGGCTGTCGGATCATGACATGAATAACGGGAAAATCCTGTCGTGTACATCATCAAACCCTTTCCTCCAGACACGTGTGGCACATACCCGTTTACCACCGGCCGCGTTGTACGGTTATGTGCCACAGGTGATTGACAGTTTATATCTACCCAGGAACGGCGAAAAGAGACATTAGTAATTTAAATGCGAGAGCGTTAAGAAAAACTGACATCGGCAGCGTTGACCCGACGAATGGAAAGAATAAATATTAGGATCACAACAGGAATCGAACCCAAGCATTCTGCGTGGCAATCAAGTATTCTACCACAGAGGCACGTCAGTATATAGATTGGTTTGGAAAAACAGCCTATGCAGGCGTTATGCCGGTACAACGTCAAGTGTGGTTGTGCTGCTGGCTGTCTAATTTTGCAAGAAAGCAATGCACAGTACGCATGTACTCCTATGATACAGGCGTGATATCAGATTAACGTCTGTGGTCCCAGTGTTGACTCCGCTTTTATAGCAGTGTAATAAACATTACATTTGTATTCCTATGTTTCAGAAAGCTATATTGAAGCAATGCTCGACCCCAGAGGAATACATTAACGAAAGTTACGTATGATATCCACATGGTTGCACCATAATGTGCACTTAGTTTCGGTAATACTGGCGTATGTACTCTAACGTGAGGGCTGGCGTTACATTGCACCATAAAGTTACCCTTTAAACGCCAGTGTTGTCGACGTGCTTGGTAAGCCCACGATGTGCACACAGCTACTACACTTAAAAAAGTACGTTGATCCACCTCGTAACGCTTCGCTCAAAGCCATAAAATACAGCACAGAAGTACGTGCTGACTGCTTCGCATGAAACAGATTCTCAGAACGCGTGGGATCTGCCGAACTTTTTTCCGGTTGATTTCTTTTGAAATGTGGTTAAGCCTGATTTTACAGCGAAAGCTGTTATCAGATCACAACGGCAGTGGGGTGTCCGCCGCCGGTGTCCGTAACTACTATCGCGCGAAATAAGAAAAAATGAAATAAATAAAAATAAACAGGCGCAGATGGGATTTGAACCCGGGTCCTCTGCGTGGCAGTCGAGTATTCTGCCAGAGAGCCACGCTAGTGACTGGAACTCCTTTACAAAAACATCCTTACAGGCGTCATGTCGGGCAAGGAATCGCGTTGAATGTGTAATATAGCGTGTCAGAGGAGTAACATAACGACCAGGCGTTGCACAATGCTAATTGCGCAAAGAGTGACCAGATCGTTATTTGCTTCAAATCCATTACTAAAGTCTCAGCCATAATTCTTCATCGTCATCAGCCACAGGCAGCATCAATAAAGTTCACATAATGCCTTACACATGTGTAGCGGGTACCTCGCTTATCCGCAGAAAGACGAATAATGGTATAGTGATTGCTTCCCTATTTCACAAAAATTGATTTGCGGCGTAGTGGGTGCCTTGCATGTGTACTTGTATTAGTTTCCCCAAGAGAGTTTAGAACGGGCTCTAGAAAGCCCGCTCTTCCAGCTTTAGCTGTGCTACGCGCTCCGCGCAGGCCTGCGATTTTTTATGTACAGCTTGGCAATATTCGACGAAGTGTAAATGTGGTTATCGAGTGGATCGCAGTCCAACAAATGAGACATCCACAACACTCGCTTGTCACCAAAGGAGCGGAGAAATTCGCCATCTGTGGAACTTCCGCGCATGCTCAAGCGACGACCCACACGTTTTCTGCCTGGAGCAATATGGCGGTCGTCGGCTTCAGCGGCGGCGCGCCGCCTCCACTCCAGAAGTTTTTTTTTCAATCTCCTTGGTTTCCATGCGTTGCATTTCCTTCCTGTGTGTGTGTGTGGGGGGGGGGGGGGGGGGTTCGGCCGCCATCTTGAATTTCGGGGCAATTCCGAGCAAGAGTTCCCCCCTAACATTATCTGATTATCCCCGCGTCGAGGGGGGGCGCTTGATCGTTATTTTACGGTAGATGTTTTTTTATGCCCCTTGCAAGCTTTCTTGGCTGTATGCATGTGTAGCTCACGACAGCACGAGAACCCCGGTATGTTCTCTTCGACATGAAGACATGTACATGACCTGCTCCACACAGGTTGTGTGTCTAATTCCGCTAACCTGTGAAAAAGTTTACATATTCCAAACTTGCCGATGTTTAAATGATACTATGCAGGAAAATTTGCGCTAAACTAGAAAGGGACAACACAAAGAAGAAACACTTAAACAGATCGAGCGCACTCGATCTGTTTAAGTGTTTCTTCTTTGTGTTGTCCCTTTCTAGTTTAGCGCAAATTTTCCTGCATAGTATGAACCAACTAGCCCCTCAAGACGTCCTGATCAACTATGTTTAAATGATAGGCTGCGCAAACACCACAACTCTTTGAACACTTCAGGCAGGACTAATCTCCCCTGCTATTGTGTTTTCCGCTATTATCTAATGTTAAGATTCTTGGTAGAGGCGAAGGCAAGGTGGAATATCAACATGCACGCTGACAATTGTGTCAGCACTATATCCATTTCTTTGATGCAGAAGGAATGCGAGCTCCTTCACTTCTGCGTTAGCTTCTCGGTTTTTAAGTAGGCCGTTTTTTGTTGGTTGAACTGCACATGCGCCCCTGGAATTCGTGGAAGATGTTTTTTGCTAATAAAGCACAGTTGATGTCCAGTCATTGTGTGTGCCACTTCTCCCTGTCGTCTTGACTGGTTTATTCCTTCAGCTCCAATGTAGCCGGTGGCCATACGATGGTGTGATTGTTGCACTGGTGGGGTGACAGAAATCTGCCCAGTGTGCTTTATGCCAGTCGGGCATTCATTTGACTGTGATTATGACGTTGAAATATGCTCAGCTGTCAAGGGAGACACGAGGGCGCGTGTGGAATGGAGCAGACAGTGTGGGGCCTACTGCCGTCCCTGCTTCGGCAGTCCACGTTATGACAGTCCTGTTTCATTAGTAAAAGGTTTTCCGCCTCGTTTGGTAGATTGTTTTTTTTTTTGTAATTTTGAACTGGTGCTTATAAATTTTATAATGCAGTAAAAACTTCACTCAAATCTCAAGGGATGCCTGCCAAGTTTGAATTAAACGAAATTTGAAATAACGAAAATGACAAACTAAAGGCTGTGTACGATAATGACAGAAGTGCAAGCACCTCTAAAACGTCACCTTTTATTTAAAAAAGAAATGAATGATCATTTTTGTGTTTCTCGAAAAGCAATTGCAATCACTGCCTGAGCTATTTGGTAACGCAGCTATTAAGTATATTCCTGCGGTCGGTACGTAACATAAAAGCACATCTGGCATCCAGTCAGCGACTCGTACGTTCTTGTCTATCATTTTATTCGTCTTATATTTTTGCATGAGACACTGGTGTTGGGCAGTGGGAGCTTTTCATATTGATTTGATGCGAGGTGGCCACAGTAGTCATTCACAAGCAAAGGGAAATGCGCTCTTATTTCTCCACACGTGCTAGCGTCCAACTCACTATCCCAGTGCAAGACTGCCCTTGAGAATGTCGCCAATCGCTTGACGAGCATAAAAGAAAAAGCACATCTTTCGACCTCGCCACTCGAAGGTGCCTATTTCATGCCAGGTCACGCATCGTGCCTGCAATCGTTTATCACTTGTATGTGATGCATAAAACTGCAATTTTATTTATGCAGCGAACACAGCTATTGCCGCAATTCAATAGGGAGTTTTCCAATAGGGGCCCTAAAGAAATAGTATCTGAGCCGCTGCACGTTCACGAGACGCAAGTGTTTGGGTTTTGGGTTGGGAGGCTATTTCTTGAATTTAGCGGGAGCTCCAAAGCCTGCCTCAAAAGCTTTGCGTCAAACATGTTGGCACCCATTGATGCGACGGCTCTTGGCCAAGACCAAACTGACCTGATTTCTGAGCATTGGTTGACATTGTCAATTAAAAAATGCTGGCTTTCCGATATCTCACGTATACAAATAAGATTGGCCCATGTTCCTAAGACCAGTTGTTGATTTGAGAGCTCGTAGGCTTAACGCAGCTAGGGTGGCTATACTTGCGGAAAACTTTTCTTGGCAATGAAGGGAAGGCTACAGAGCCAAACTACGCGTGTGCTACTGCTGAAGAATATGGTCCAACAATTGCGTCCAGGCTTTCTGCATGAGAATAAAAAAAAACATTAATTTACAATATTTTCTACGGGACGCTGTTTGAAAAGAGGATCAGCACGCACCAAGGAGATATTTATATTTTAACTTTATGCAGTTTCATTTTGTGTTTTTGTGCATGTGAAAACGTCGCACCTTTTACGTGCACGTCACAGTCAAAATGGTATCTTCGTCTTCAGGTGAGCTTCTCGTCACCCTCCAGCTTTTCCGACGACTCGTCAAAGGAGCTTGTTAAGAATTTCGCTAACAAATAGCTGTCTAAGCTTGTGACGGCCACTTGAATAATCAAACGACCGTCGCAGGAGATACGGAAGGATCACAAACCAAAACTAAATTTGAACCGAACTACTTCGCAGAGCAGGACATGCGTCCTCGTAGCCTTTCCGCAAGAAAAGTTGTCCGCAAGTATAGAAGTTGGATTGTCTTGACTGATAACAGCAAGAATGTGGACTCACAGGATCGAGAGAGATTACCAGCACACCACTATAGGCTTCCCAAGCATCACTTAGTGGCGCTGCTGCTCTTGACAGGCAGCGCCATCTCTGGCAGAAAAATAGAAACGGGGAGCATGCAACGAGCGTTCTCCATTCTCGCCGCCGCTCGCTTCCGCGCATGTGCAGAGCTCTCGTGGTACATTCGCATCGCCTCACAATGTACCGCCTGCAGTGCGGCTTCAAAAAGATCTCCGAGCTGGACAGGCACTTCCGAAAAGTGAACTTGATAAAAGGAGAAAGGCTCGTCAATCACGTTTACGGTGAAGAGCAGACGATCGACGACGACGCCCGACTCAACGCAAAATGCATTTTCAATGTCGTGATAACACCGTGTAGGGCGTATACCTCGAGGTATGACTCATTATGTCATGTTGAGGATATGTAATGGTCCATATGAACTGCGAAATGAAGCCGTGCACGCTATTGATGTTCTGCGTTGTGGAGTATGAAGCATATGAATATTGTTTTGATATGACATGCTTGCAGTAGCAGCCATGTACTTTCATGAACAAACGTTTGTGGCGTCCAAAAAAAAGAAATTATACTGCCATGGAGCCTCGGAAGGTTAGAGTCAAGTCCTCCGTGCCACTGGAGCATCACCCGCCGATTTAGACGCAAGGCAGATAGCTGAGCTTTAACCACTCTAAAGCAAGTTAAACTGCTCGTCTCATTTTTTCGGCTCTCGCGTCATACTTGCACTCTGTTTTTATGAGAATATCGACTTTACAGGCATATAAAACCTGCTGCACGAACACGTCTGTTCCGGCGTGATAAAGCAGCCTTCCCGACGCGTAAATTGCAGGCGCCGAACTTTTGGCAATGGGCCGAGTTCAATTGAACTCAACCAACCGTGCAATGCTAACCACGGTATAACGCTAGTGGGAACGTTCGACAACGACGGGTAGGTCTCATGAACATGGGGAATCAAAGCACAAAGTTGTTTCAGCTACAACCGTAACTGGACTTTCACAATGAGAGAAGACAGCGAGTAATCATTACTGTAGTCGTTGCGTGCATCCACCACGTTACCTACTCATACAGGTAGTCAAAACGAACGAAAGCGATGAACTGAGACAGCCAAAAGAGAAGGCGAGACAGTGCTGTCAGCTAGGACATACTTGATTCTCCTTACTGCGGTGATCCACGCTTGTCGCCTTTATTTCTCATGTGACATGCCCGGGAACCAATACAGTTTCACACGTGAATCGCGTGCCTTGGGGTTGTCTGCACTGTTGTGGCAGCCCACAACACAACAATACTTTGGACCTCGATCGCTTCCGTGGGCTCGCTTCTGCCAACGCGGAAATGCAGCTTTGCATAGCAAGCCTCTCGGTTCAGCGTGCCGAGCTGTTGGCACGGCGCCCCAGTTCCCCGCACCGACTGAGGAACGCGTGCGCGTGTTCCCGCTGCCGACAAACAGGCTGAGTTGGCCGCGCGTGCCCCCAGTGTTACCAGAGCTTCTCTCCAGAGCTGCAGCACGGCGCTGTCGTCGCCCTGTAAACTTGAGCTTGGGTTCTCTATACCTTGCAAATAAAAATTTCAGATGCATGTAATTTTCTGTGCCAGCTTTTAGTTATTATTCATTGTAACGTACCTTTCTGGCTGCCGTGGCACTGCAAGCACGAGAAGCCAACACTGAGTGTAACACCCGGTTCGAAAACTCCTGCTTGACCAACACACACAAAGCGCTTTGGGGCCCCTATTCGAAAACTTATAAATGCTATCGGTGTCAGCACTTTAAACTTTCAACCTAGCTTACACGTTTACGCATGCCACAAGCCATTGCACCTAAAATGTTTCATGTGTGCGCATGGAAATGAATGGCGATGCGCTTGTGGCGGAGCACCCATTGCTTTTGTATTCATGCAGTTACTACGGGCAATATTCATTAACCTTACATTAACAAGCTGCATCTGTCAGCAGGCGACGACTACGGTTCTGTATGGTCACCACGTTGCCGTGGCCGAGCACTTTTCTCTTCCTCCAAAAGGATGTCCTGGTGCAGGCTGGCAGCATATTGTGCAGTTTCTAAGAATAATCATACTATTACCTCCATTCTTGCACTTGCTCGGCTGTTTTGACAGAGAAACGCCAGAATGTGACTGAATGTAGGACATAAATGCATGACCATACTTGCCTTCATGCATGCCACAGTGTCAATGTCAGTGTCAAGGCAATCAGTGTTTTGATGTGTCATTGACCACAAAGCATAGCTTTCGAGATTCGAGGACGCTGTCAGGGAGACTAGGAAGCATCTGTTGCATGGTGTGGAAACTGAGCTGACCTTGTTGGTGTGTAGTTAAAATTATCCATGGCGGGTTGTGTGCAAATTATTGAGCTTTTTAATCCATTAAGTTCTATAGAGCTTGGCCGGACCATGCTTCTTATTTCGAATTGTCAAAAAAATCTAATTAATGAGGTGCAAATTAACGACCGTTTACCATATTAAATACTGGGGACACAATTGTGCACATGATGGCCATTATCATAGTCCCCCAGTATGACAGGTTGATAAATTCATCATAGGAGATAATGGTGTTTACACACATTCAAACATTATGCACGACCAAGCACCGTGTTTGTGCTTGTCAAACCTCTCAAGACTGCTTACACAGAACTGCAGTGACAAATTGAATTTCGTGCATTGGCACCTGTGCCTTCTGGACAATATATTGGTGCCATGAGCTGTAACACATGCATTTACTGTGGATGGTATAGACTTTGCTCGCAAGTTTATGGGCCAGAATTACTGGGGCATGTGATACGAAAGGGTAAAAACAGGTCTGGATCTCTGTTTCCACAGGGGTGTGCGGCCCTTTGGTGTCTCCTTACTGGTGGCTGGCTGGGACAATGGCCGTGGCTATGTCTTCCAGTGTGATCCATCGGTGAGTCATTGACTAATCTGTGCCTCTTTGCTTATGCTTAGTTTCTACAGCGCGACTGGACGCGGACGAAGAAGGAACACGCAAACACACACACAGCGCTGACTTTCAACTGGAATGTTTATTTTTCATATGCACGTGACGCTTATATAGACACACGCCAGCAGGTGCACACAAAACAAGAAACAAAAGCAGGACCCAAACGCGCATGTTCTGCCGCAATCACAACCAGTTGCCACCAGCCTAGAGTGACGCATCCAGATATCTCTTTTCCTTATCTGTTAGAGACAAGGATGGCATGCTGACACAATGTATCATTCATTTTATCTATTTCATACGCTTCAATAATTTCTCTAGTCAATCGATCTCTTGCCCTGTTGAGTATACTAGTTTTATCAAAAATGGGAAAACAGCCACATCTTTGGCAGTGAATGGCAAGGTGTCCGGAAATAACTTTCGTGACATTGTACTTATGTTCGCGCAACCTTTGATTCACACACCGGCCGGTCTGGCCAATGTACACACCTGCTGTGTGCAATGTGTGCACCTGCAATGTGTGCACCTGCTGGCGTGTGTCTATATAAGCGTCACGTGCATATGAAAAATAAACATTCCAGTTGAAAGTCAGCGCTGTGTGTGTGTTTGCGTGTTCCTTCTTCGTCCGCGTCCAGTCGCGCTGTAGAAACGTAAGCATGAACAACCAACTAGCCCGCCAACGCACTTTAGTCTCTTTGCTTAATTTGTGAGCAACCACGAATTGATAAAGTTAACTGTACAGCGCCTAATGTCCCCATTCTTATGCGGACACCTGAACAAGAGCCGACTTAAAACTGAATTTATAGTCGAACCCGACTATATTAAACTTGGGTAAATCGAATTATCCATTATACTTTGTTATTTTTGAATATGACAGTGCTTTGACGTTAATGCGTAGGAAGTTTTACGGCTGCATGAAAGAAAAATAGCCGGAACACTTAATATATTGAACATCGGGCAGTGCAACACGCCCCAAGAAGTTGGTTTTCTCTCCTGAGAAGTTGATTTTTCATCACGGAAAGGGATTTTCCCTCATGCATTTGAGAGTGAGCTGCATGATAAGAGGACGCTGCACAGCGCATGTAGAAACTACCGCTTTCCATCGTGTGCTTTCTTTCATGATTCCTCGTCATTGCGCCCGTCGGCCTGTCGTCATTCGCCTCTCCACTCCCTTTGATGGCTGTCAAAAAATGGCTGTTCTCCATAAGGCTAGCGATAATTAACGCAGACAAACGTAGGGAAAAGAAGCATCTGACGTTGCCTGTGCATACAGCATCTCAACAAGTATGCCGAGTTTTGTATTAAACAAACTAGCCCGACATAAGGGCCAAGGTAGACAGGCTTCCAGGGCTCGATGAGTGCCCACAGCTGCCTATGAAGATAATGAGCGGCTGCTTACATCGATTCCGTATTTTGTTGCATGTAGTGTGCCCCTGCATATAACCACACCACCAGCTATAAACCGCGGAAAAATAAACGCTAAAGAAAATCCCTGCATATGGCTGTGAAGCCACCTTCCTTGCATTATCGCAAATTAGTGCCATGTGGCCAACTTGCACGCTGAAATTCACACCTAAACACTTGCACATATGCTTCAAAGGGTAAGCGGAAGGTGCAATTATATGAGAATAAAGGGACACTAAAAGCAAATACTAGGGTCGACATTGATTGTTGAAATAGTGGTCCAGAATAGAGCACTGCACGGGCCGATTTTTCCGGCCCGAAAACGCCATGCTCCGGCCCGCCCGAGCCCGGCCCAGTGTTCCTAAATGTGGCCCGTACCCGGCCCGGGCCCGGCCCGGCCCAGCCCGTTTCAGCTAGTTATGCCTTGAGCATAAAGGAGGCACTGTCCAACCTTCGGTTATTGTGAAGATACCTGCCGACAAGATATTTTCTAGAGATTGTTTTAGGAACTTCTTTCAGTGTCACAACTTTCACCGGTACTGTGTATACTTTCGGAGAATTACGCGCATAACACTCTTGCGAAATGATTGCAGGGCAATATAAAATATAATTGAAGTCATGGCTGGCTCTTTCATGTACGCACGCAGTGCTAACCACGCAATCTCATTTTTGCATTTCAAAGAACAACTACAAAATATAATACCTGCATAAAGTGGAGAAAAAAGCATGGCAGACATTTTTAAATTGAGTCTACATCAACTGCAAACGAGCTAGGGCTGTTGAGTAAAAGTAGCAAGTCTCCTGCAAACCTCATCTATTGCACAATGCAATGGGGAAAAAAACATGCTCTATCTGCTTCTGGGAGGAATACGCCAGGCTGGGCACCGTTACATAAATTAAAGTTGTCGTGTTGACTCCTCGGCAGGCAACTGCACCCAACTTACACTACGTTTTCGTGTTCAAAACAACAAGGTTCTTTGTCCCACCCTTCTTCCCCGAGTCACCGCCACCGTCACCGCCACTCGGGAAAACAAGTGTCTCTATGGTCTGGCGCATCGCCACTAGTAATGGGAAAATCAACAACGGCGTTTGCCCTGGGATAAGAGTCGCTCCGCATCTTGCACTTAAAATGCACGAAAAACAGCTCCTGAGATATTAATGACTCACAAGTCGCGTTGGCCAGTCTACGGGCATGCGAGCGTAGCTGCATACTCGAAATGTTTCCCTAGATACAAACGCGCACATCTTATACACACTAATCTAGGCAGTTTACCATTGTTTTCCTTACACGGTACCCAAGAACGTCTTTCACTCACTATAATGGCGGAAACTTATATTAGGCGTTTCTTGAAATCCCATGTAGCATACTGATGGAGCAAAATTGTAGACGTCTTGTACTGTGCAATTTCTATGCACGCCAATGCACTCCAGGTGGTTTAAATTAACCGGAGCCCTCAACGACGGCGTCTCATATAGCCTGGGTCGCTTCGGGAAGTTAAACCCCACAAAACAACAAAAACAAAGCTACACAACGTACACACGCAATTATACCTATACGTATGAGACCCGGGCCTAATACGGGCCTGGCTCAGGCCCGAGCCCGACCCGAGCCCGAAGACCAAGGGCCCGAGCCCGGCCCGGGCCCGATCCAAGAACCCCTTACCCGGCCTGGGCTTTCGGGCCGGCCCGGGCCCGTGCAGTGCTCTAGTCCAGAAACCTCGTAGTGCTACTTTTTTGCCAAGGAAGTGCTTAATTTGAAATAAAATTGCGTCTTAGTGGTCCACATCGCGTTAGCGCACTTCAAATCACCCGCCTGAAAGCGGTCTTTCTCACGTCACTGTTGCCCTGCCCAACGTTGCCCGCCTTTACTGCGCAACAGTGTGCACTGGCGGCGTGCACCATTGGGGCATCCAGCAACATCACATGCATGCGGCATTTTGTCAAACTTTCTGTCAGAGCGACTTTCATGAGCGTGCAAAACACATGCGGCAGTACACGATACCAAAACTACCACTAAGACGCTCAACGCGGAAATTTGAGCTAGTTGGTGGGTGTGGAACTTGTGCATCTTAGCAGCGCAGTGGAACGAACACAATAGAAAGGCACATGTAGACAGTTTTTTTCATAAGTCGGTTGTGATTCTGCAACCGTCTGTCTCATTTCATTAATTCTTTTTGTGCACCCTGCACAGTTTGCTAAAAGGTGTACCTCAGTGGCTATTGTTGCTTCGGGTACCAGTACACAGAAGCTCTGAAAATATCGATGGTGGTACGTCTTCTCCGGAAGACTACTTATGATCAGCCTTATGGGCGATATGAAGTTTATCGCACTCTCTTCCATTTGTGACCACGTCATTCCGGAGAATATTAACCTTCATCCGTGTTATATCAGGCCCTGATAAAATAGTCAGAGTTGACTTCGGGAACCACCAGAGCTTCAACTTTTCATTTCTTGCCTTCACACTCGAGGTGACATTTATCCATCTTTAATATTCTCGACAAGAGCCATCATAGCTGCACACACGAATAACTTTCCCATCCACAGTGTCGCTAGCATTGACTCGAGGCTCTCGTTGATTAACCCAGTGATTCCACTCCTGCGCCAACTGTGCCAAAGTGCGCCAAATTGTATTTACTGCGCCATCCTGATAATATCGATGAAAATTGCGCCAAACTGCGCCAGAGGTGGGTTTGGGGGAGTCTATCACCGGCAATTGCACCACAGGCGTGTCAAAACATGTGCACCTTCATCTTGGGGCCGTAAAAGTCGCAACCACGGACCAAGAATTATTTTGCTCAATAAACAGAGTTCGCGCAAGCGTGCCGAGTAAGCCATGACGACATGCACGGTGCCGACGCAGCTTCTGTTCTGCAAGTCGGCTTGACAGCAAAACGCGCTCTCGGCAGAGGCTCGTGACTTCTAATCCAATCGGTAGCATGAAAGTGTGGCGGCGATTCATCAGCGGACGTCGTCTGTTCCAGAAATGCTGCGGATAGCTCGTTTCAGGTGTCGCACGGCACGTAATGAAAGCAATGTTCAGTAATAACTACACGCGTTCCGCTAAAATGTGTCACTGCTGTTTCTGGACACCACGGAATGAAATCTGTGATCACTAGCAATAGACATACGGAACATGGTTGAATTTTCCATTCTTCACATCTATGGAACAGCACGTGAACAGTGGGAACGCATCGGCATTTTTCCTCAGATATACTTTATCCATGCATGTTCATCCAGAAATACTTTTTCGTAATTCTTTCACCAGCACATCCGGGTTTGGAACCACTCTGCAGTAAATACCTATTAAAAGGCCCTGCCCTTTCGAGCTCGTGAGTGCTAAGGTTCAGATTCGAATTTTTTGCTTGCTTTTTTCAAAGAAATTCACAGTTTCATCACAAGGGTGAAGCAGTGAATGCGATAGCAAGGGTCCTATCTCGCGTAACTCTACACAACGCTGGTGTAAGAGAATACGGCCGCTCCAGGGAGAGATGCTCTTTCCGCACAGTCTGTTCGCGTTGAGAGCGCAGCACGTAGAAGGGTATACAAGCCGCCCAATGATGGCTGCCAAGATAGCGCGCGGGCCAGCGATTGCCACCGCGCCTTAGAATCAAAGTTCAAAGTTGCTGCTCGAGCAGCGACCCCCTTCGCGTCTTTTCAAGCTCGTGCAAGAGGGGCGGGGCATTTCCTCTGCTTCGACGACAGGCCTGCCAAGCGGCGGGATGTTATTGCATGCGCCCTCCAAGCGAATGAGATGGGCCGGCTCGTTTGATCTCTACGTCAGCCGCGTTCGTCGTCCCCGCTTGCGCGCTTTTACTCGCGGTAGAACATACTCTGCGCAGGGGGATGCTATCAATTTGGACTTTTATACGGGACATGATGGCAAAAATCCGTCAAGAGTGTCCGTATAATTGCTATGGCAATAAAATGCCATGTCATTAATAAAAACATAGCAGTCGCGATTGCGTCTTAATATGCGCAGCTGTCCATAGCAGGGCCGTCGCTGACGGCCCACTGCGAAGCTGCTACGCCATGTTACATGTCCGCCCCTCGCTTTCCGGGGTCCATAGCTGACGATTAAAAAAAACTGAGTTTCGCTTAAGGTCGAAGCAACGAATGCGATACCAACCATTTGTATGTATTGTTATACGAAGTAAGGCTAGCAGCTAACTCTTTTGGTCCGATCTCGCGTAACTCAACAAAACGCTGGTTTAAGGCATATCGCCGCTCCAGGAACCGAAGCGGTTTTCCTGCTGCGAGTTCTCTAAATGGAATGTAAGCGTTGAGAGCACAGCAACTTTACGAGATGTCTCCTGATGCCTCGAGATAACGCACGCGCCAGTGACTGCGCCCTTCGAGCGATGCAGTCCACCAACCCCACCCCTCCCCTGGTGCCCCTTCATGCTCCTTACGAAAGACGGGCGGGACGTTTCCTCTCATTTGATGAGCAATCGACGGCAGGCCCGTACGCGGGAAGATGTTATCGCATGATAGCAGTGTTCGTCGCCAGCACTCGCGAGCTTTTACCTGTGGGTAGAATGCGCGGGCTGATGTTATCAACTTGGACTTTATACGGAAAATAACGACGACAGCAAAAACCCGCCGAGCGTACGTATAATTGCTATCACAATAAAAATAAATAAAAAAAATTGAGGAGCCATTCTACTCTGTGAAGTGGATGATAAGCCAAGCTGTCTCGCGCACGTCACAGAGGTGACACGATGGAGGACAATTCGGTGTGTAAGGCCAGGTTGTTAACGGCCAGGCTGGCAACGTTCAATAAGCAATATTAATACGAAAGCCTTAGGTCTATGCTTCATCGAACACGAAAATTGTAGTAGCACAGCTGTTTGGCCTAGTTGGAAACGGTTCATCCTTGAGAAGCGCGAAAGAAACACAGGGACTAAGAAAGATAGAAAATTTACCGTCGGCGCCGTCAATCGATTTAGGAAAAGAATAATCATCTTATGATGGCGTCATCATGACGTCATAGATCGTCAAAACTGGTGACGTCATCATGACGTCATAGGTCCTCAGAACTTGTGACATCATCATGACGTCATATATCTTAACGTCGGTTTAGCATCGGACGATGTCATGTGATGACTTCATCACATGACATCGTCGCTTTGCACTGTTTCCGTGATCGGTGGGCCGATCAGGCACTTTCCTTCTCTAGTGTACCCCAAGATATAAAATTAGCTGCTCCAGAGTGCTCCCAGACGCAAAATTATCTGCTCCGAAGGGCTCCAAGATGGAAATTTTTGCTGCCCCAAAGTGCTCCAAAATGGAAATATTGCTGCTCCAAGAATTGCTCCAAATCGGAAGTCCTTGGTAGCATCACTGTTAACCTGACAGGGCCAATCAGGGCCACAGGCCAATAAAAACTGATAGAGTTCAGCCATTCCCTAACTTCAGGGCCCTCAAAATTCCGTCTTCGTGAAAAAAAATCACAGCATATCCACGGGGTGAATGATGATGAGTGGTGTGAAGCTCTGGAGGGAATCATCGGTAAACTGTGAAACTCTTCCGTGAAATTCGCCCAGTACATCATATAAAGAGTGTGAAACACCGTGTATATATTTGTAGCAACAGAGAAACTCAACAATATTAAACATCAAACTTTTATTGTACTGTTGGTTTACGTGGTCCGTTCATTGTCACCACTTTGTGATCAGTGAAATGCAGGGAAAGTGTCTGCTCCTGAGCGAAAAAGAAAGTGTGCCAAGAGCGAGCTCCTTGTCTGCCTCCATCTGGCGATGAGCGAAAGAGAAAGCGCGCCAAGAGCGAGCGCCTTGTCTGCCTCCATCCGGCGACTCCGAGCGAAAGAGAAAGCGCGCCAAGAGCAAGCGCCTTGTCTGCCTCCATCCGGCGACTCCGAGCGAAAGAAAAAGCGCGCCAAGAGCGAGCGCCTTTTACGATCGCAGGCATCCAATGACATGCGCCATTTGCATTATACAAGCACCATCTGTCATCTTTAAACAGCAACTCTAAGAAATACATGAAACGCCATCTAGTGAGCAATTCATTAAACTAGAGCTCTGGATGGATGGATGGATGGATGCTATGAGCGTCCCCTTTATAACGGGGCGGTGACAAATGTGCCACCAGGCTCGAAAAAAAAAAAAAAAAAAAAACTTTTACTCTTTTTTTTTTTTTAGCGTTGGCCTAGTGTCTTTACTTCAATTAAAACTGTTTTACTCCAGAAGAAAAAAAAACGTTAAGTTTTCAGCTCCGTTCTGTGCCCTTTACGGCAGAATGTCCTTATTTTTTCCCATTACTTATTTTTGTCCTTTCTCTCTAGTTTTCCGCCACCAATACTCTAACCGTCTCTTACTCATTTCAATCGCGGGTGCGTTCAGCTTTCCATTGTCTCTAAAACCCAAGGCGTCATGTAGGCTCGTGCCCAAACGTACACCTGGGCGGATATCTCCACATTCAATCAGAACATGCTCCGCCGTTTCCTGATCTTCCCCACAGCACGTGCATTGTTCTTCTTCTTTACTGAATCTCGCTTTATAACTACCCGTTCTAAGGCAACCCGATCTCGCTTCAAACAGTAAAGCGCTTCCCATTGAATTGTCGTAAAATGCCTCCCTCCTTATTTCATTTTTGCCCTTTCGGTAGTTACTCAAAGCCGGTTTTTTTTCCATAGCTGCCATCCAGTAAATCCTCTCCGCCTCTCTGACTTTTCGCTTAACGCTCTTTGTTGACATACTGCTTACACTACCAGCCGTATATTTACTAGTGAGCCTCCTAGTTCTTTTTCTCCACTGTGTGTCCACGCTCTTCCTATACAAGTAACGGAACACCTTCTCTGCCCATCTACTCTCCTTCATATTCCTTAGCCTTTCTTCGTACCTTATTTTGCTCTGAGCCTCCCTCGCCTCAAAACCTGCCCACCCCATATCGCCCTTTACAGCCTCATTTGTCGTCTTCCCGTGAGCACCCAACGCGAGGCGTCCCACAGTCCTTTGATTTATATCCATTCCCTCTAAGAAATACATGAAACGCCATCTAGTGAGCAATTCATTAAACTAGAGCTCTAAGAAATACATGAAACGCCATCTAGTGAGCAATTCATTAAACTAGAGCTCTAAGAAATACATGAAACGCCATCTAGTGAGCAATTCATTAAACTAGAGCTCTAAGAAATACATGAAACGCCATCTAGTGAGCAATTCATTAAACTAGAGCTCTAAGAAATACATGAAACGCCATCTAGTGAGCAATTCATTAAACTAGAGCTCTAAGAAATACATGAAACGCCATCTAGTGAGCAATTCATTAAACTAGAGCTGGCTACATACATACTACTACAGAGGAGGGAACGACCCACACCCTAAGGAGCTTCGCCCCTAAAATGCGGTTTCCTCAATAGGGCATCTTTCTCTAGTCAAATCTGGACACACCATCTCATGCTGGAGTGTTGGCTCCATTGATTGCTAATCTCTTTTGCCTCCAGTGATGAGGATGTGTTCTCACCATGGTGATCTCCTCGGCTCTTTCCTTATTTGGTGTGCTGTGTTCTGGGGCTGTTGTACATTTCAGTGCCAAGAGTAACTCGTCCATAGAGGTGACCAACCTTATTTGCGTCTTGTGATACCATTCATGACAAGAGCAATGACTGGCGAGTGTGCTAATCTGGGGTCAGCTATACGAAGTAACCGCCACTTTTAACTTTTTTTGAATTGTTGGGGTTTAACATCCTAAAACCATGATATGATTATGAGGGATGCCGTAGTGTAGGGCTCCTAAACCACCTTCGATATTAAAACATTTCAGGTTAACACGCGCATCGTGTCCAAAATGCTGTCAAGATCACCGATGCCACACATGGCAGCGCTACAAGCCGCGGACGTGCCACAAGTTCCAAGAAACAATCTCTTCTCACCGGGCCCTTCCGGCCTCCCTAGTCATGTGTGTGACGTCAATCTGTGATGCGGGGTGCAAGCAATGCTGCGATTGGTCGAACAAGAACCTACGGCTTCCGGTTAGTCTGCAAGCAGCTGCTCATGCTTCTTGCTGTTCTTCGTCGTGTTGCCTGCATGTGCGCACTTGCGAATCGGCAGTTGTGGCCCATAATGCAAGTGCCAAATCGCTAGCATACCAACAAACTAGCGTTGGACGGGTAACACCGAGTAGGCAAACATTGCAGAACCTACCAGCCCACATCAACACCACGAACTGGGGAAGGCAGTGACGACGGCTCCTCATCTTGAGCGGAAAGTCTACGGCACGGCGTGTCACCGTATGGGTCCATCATGTTGCAGATCCTTTCTTTGAAGGCGTGCACACAGTATGTCACGTGAGATTGGAAGTGGCGCTCAGCGAGTATGGCAAAGCAGCTTTGGGAGAGGAGACCAGCTGCGTTTCAATAATCAAACACGTGTAACTCCGCTATTACGGCACCGTTTCGAAAAATTCTCGTGCCTACGTGTTTGTTGTAGGCTCGTGCACAACTGTCACACCACAAATAAATTTCGATCTCTGGGTGGTTTAGGGGCCCCTTAACGTGCACTTAAGTCTAAGTACAGTGGAATCTCATTAATTCGAACACGCCTAATTCGAACTTCTGGTTAATTAGAACTGACGCTGTGGTCCCATCAAAGCAAATCCCGTGGCGGCGCCTCCGACCGGCATTGCTCCCACCCCGCCATAGAGACACCTCAACGCATGCCTCAACACCGCGCGCGAAGAAGGAAAAAAGAAAAAGAAAAAAAAGCTGCGGCGGAATGTTTGCTCTCTCTCAAATGCCGATCTGCGACTCTCCGTGTGCCACGCTTCTCCCTTTCCCGTCCCTATCACGTAGAGACCCTTCTCCTTTCAACGCCGCGCGCGAAGAGAGAAAAAGAAAAAAAAAAGAAAGCTGTGCCGGAGTGTTTGCTCTCTCTCAAATGCCGATCTGCGTCTCTCAGCGTGTGTCAACCACGTGGAGACGCTCCGCCTTTCTCGTCACGTGCTGGCCACGCTGCGGCTGCGGCGCTGAACAACGGAGACGCAGTCGTTGTCGTCGTTCTTTGGTGTGAGGTGCGACTTGTTGACTATAGAGTCACTCGAAAAATTTCAGAGTATCGCATCTGTTTCCCCCCGCCGCCGCCAACACGATTGGCTTACTCGCATCACATGACCTCTCGCCAGCATATCCCTTCCATGCGCTTTGGGTTCAGGCGCGTTGAATGCAGAGCGTGGCCGGACATTTAGCAGTACCACGGTCCCTAGGAGTACTTCGTTGCTTTTTTAAATGTCATGCGGATGCCAGATAGTAGCTCACAAGCAACCGAGTGTAATCTGGGAATCTCGTTTATTTCTGCATTCCATGTGGGAAAAATTAACGTCAAAGAGAGTTGTTCTACGGGGCTGCATAGTTGGCTGAAATGAATTCGCCCCCCTCAAAGAACACTAATTTCTGCAGTGAACTACACAATCTTTGCTGGAAAAGCTTTCATGCGACAGGATACTTCACCTTTTCAATTCGGTATGTTCAGCGATAATGAAAACTACATACAAATACCTTTCTATTTGCTCGGCTGTTTATATCTCGATCTCTTGACTAGATTGTGCATGCATTTCGAGTTATAAGCGTGTCACGCACAAGAGCGAAATCGAAGATTTATTAAAATAATAACTGTTTACTGTGTTAAGCGGTTTATTGGACGGGTATCAGCGACAATTCGCTATGGCGACAGTCAAGGCCAAAAGCACGGGCTCCGAGAGCGAGCAGCGTTTATAAGAGGACGACCCACTAGGAGCCGCTGGAGAACGCAACCGTTAAACAGTACCAATTGCTTCGCCACAATTACCCCGGGTACGAAAAGGGAGCCGTCCGGCGACCTAACAGCTCGTCACTATGAGTGGGTCATAGTAGGCCTTGAGGCGCTCCACGTTAACTATGTCGCGCCCTCGACGGCGCATGTCCGAAGCTGGTTCGATGGGTTCGATCAAGTAGTTGACCGGGGATGTGCGCTCGACGACCCGGTATGGGCCTTCGTATTTCGGCAGCAGTTTTGAAGAGAGGCCACTTGCAGTGGTAGGGACCGAGAGCCATACGAGTGCTCCAGGGAGGAACGTGGACTCAGAAGTGGTGGTGCCATCGCGAACGCTCTTCTGCAGCTCTTGTTCCTGCGTCGTAAATGTCTTGGCAAGCTTGCGACACTCTTCAGCAAGCCTGGCTGTGTCAGAAATAGGCGCAAACTCAGATGGATCCGGCTTGTATGGAAGTATCGTGTCGATGGTGTGCGACGGGTGCCTTCCGTACAGTAAGAAGAAGGGTGAAAAACTAGTAGTGCTCTGAGGGGCGGTATTATAGGCGTAGGTGACGAAGGGCAGAATGGCATCCCAATTGGTGTGATTGGCGGCGACGTACATTGACAGCATGTCGCCGAGCGTGCGGTTAAAGCGTTCGGTTAGGCCATTCGTCTGCGGGTGGTAAGCAGCAGTTTTGCGGTGAACAGCATGGCACTCTTTCAGAATGACTTCCACGGCTTCCGATAAGAAGACACGGCCTCGATCGCTGAGAAGCTCTTGGGGTGGACCGTGACGCAGTATGAATCTGTGTAGTAGGAAGGAGGCAACATTGCGCGCTGTAGCAGCTGGGAGGGCGGCGGTTTCGGCGTATCGCGTTAGATGGTCAACAGCGACGATGGCCCAGCGGTTACCAGCCGAAGTCAGAGGAAGTGGTCCATACAAATCGATGCCCACGCGCCCAAACGGACGGTTAGGGCAAGGTAATGGTTGTAGACCTGCTGGCGACACGTGCGTTGCAGGTTTTCGGCGTTGGCAATCGAGGCAGGAGCGAACGAACTTCTGCACGTAGCGGTACATCCCACGCCAGAAGTATCGTTGTCGAATGCGGTGGTAAGTTTTGGATACCCCAGAGTGCGCGCATTGCGGGTCAGAGTGGAAGACCTCGCATATTTCAGAACGCAGACTGCGGGGTATCACTAGTAGCCACTGGCGGCCGCCGGCGTTGTAATTGCGTCTGTGCAGGAGGTCGTCACGAACGGCGAAATGGTGGGCTTGACGACGCAACGCGCGAGTGGATGGTGTTGCCGACGGATCAGTGAGCAAGTCGATCAGCGAGGTGATCCATTTATCCTTGCGCTGTTCGGTAGCGATGGTGTGAACGTTGATTGAAGCAACAGCCATGTGAGATACTGAGCAGGGGGCATTGTTGTCCGGCAGGAGAGCGCGAGAGGGCGTCGGCGTCAGCATGCTGGCGTCCGTTGCGGTACAGCACGCGGATGTCGTAGTCCTGCAGGCGAAGTGCCCAGCGGGCGAGACGGCCTGAGGGATCCTTCAATGACGACAGCCAGCATAGTGCATGATGGTCGGTGACGACATCAAATGGGCGACCATACAAATAAGGTCGAAACTTTGTAAGGGCCCATATGATCGCCAGGCACTCTTTTTCCGTGACTGAGTAATTGGTCTCGGCTCTGGTAAGTGTACGGCTTGCGTATGCCACGACATATTCGGGGAACCCTGGTTTGCGCTGCGCAAGGACAGCACCGAGGCCTACACCACTGGCGTCCGTGTGTACCTCCGTTGGGGCCGTAGGATCGTAGTGGCGTAGTATGGGAGGAGACGTCAACAAACGATGGAGCTTTGCGAACGCGTCGTCACACTCCAGTGATGCTACCGCTGCGCCAATTGCGCCAGACTGCGCCAAAGTGCCCTGGCTGCTACAACCTGCTACATTTCCTCAAAATTTGGCGATTCTGCGCCAAGCCTGCGCCAAAGGGGTGTACTCTGACTTTCAGAAATGAAACTAACTACATGAGGTTCCCCCATTGAGAGCGACATCGCGCTGTACGCGGACGTTCTTCATGAGGGTGATGAAAATGGAGACAAAATACAGTATAACCTCGCTACAACGGATCTGCTTACAACAGACATTCGGATATTACATACCAATTTGCAGCGTTATGCCGACCTCCGTGTTAGTTCCATTGATTGAGCTTCGTTTACAACGGATTCTGGTACAACGGACATTCAGATATAATTGACTAAAATTTCAGGCCAGCAAGGTGGTCAGGACTCCTTTAGAGCGGACTTTTCTACCACGGTCATTAACTTCCGACTTCAAACATCGCTTAGCATACTTTCGGGATGGGAGCAGCGCACCGCGGATATTGACGTACCGATTTAAGAACGAAGGCCACCGATCCCCGGTCTGTCAATGATCAACTATGCCTAGCCGTATAGGGACAAAAAAAAACGGCGCGCAGCGTGCTTTGTGTTGCGTTTGGGACGCTGACACGCGAAATTGCGAGCCGCTGCCACGTACCGCTTCTCCGCGCGGTCGCTGCGCGGCGAGCTTGGCCGGGGGGTCCGCTGCCGATGCGCAAAATGCCCATCCGCGGTTCTGAGGAGCCAGCGGGTGATGCGATTCGTTGCTTGAGACGAAGGACATTGCGGCTTCTTCGCTTTCGCATATCCGCTAGCGCGATGTTCTTGCTCGCAAAGTTCGGATTTGGCTCGTACATCGGCACCGTGAACGGAGTTAGGCCTAACCACGACATCTAGTAGAAAGCTCGGTTGCGATGTGCGTGGCCGCGGTTCCCGATGTTTCAAAGTACGTCATGCTCGATTGCGAGTACAAGGAGTTGTCCCGCGGTGGTCTTCGTCATAAGCTTCGAAGTGCTGATAAGAAGAACCTCGAACAGCGGGTCCAACGAGTCAACGCTATTAGTCGCACGTCTGCGATGTTTGCGACGAGTGCGGTGTGTTATCGTAATCTGATGATTGAGCTTCCACTTGCAGCTGCCCAACTAAAGCGTTCCAAATTATCGTCGACCCGTAAACACAGAACGAGTGCAAATGCGTCACTAAGTAGCGCAATTTTCGACAGCCACGACCTCGCGACGCACAAGCAGCAGACGACGATCCCGAAGCGAGCATTAACATGTTTTGGCTGCTTCTGCGGTAATACCGCAGAAGCAGCCAAAACGTGTTTTTCGTACACTTGTTACTGAATGGAGGAGCCAGCTTAAACGGAGAACTTGAACGCGGAGAAATGCTCTTTACGACGAGCCCAAAATGGTGGCGCCCATGTTGCGCCGTTGCCGAGCTATAATTTTGAAAAACGCTTTTTTTTTTATATTTCCGCAATTTCCGCCAAGTCGGCAGACGCAAAACAAATTTTTTATAGCACTTCTACGTAGTTTTCATTGAAAATATTTTGGAATCAGATTAGAAATGGGCTACAGAAACTGAAAATGCGATTTTCCAAAAATCGCATTTTTTTTGGTCCCCCGTTAAAAATAAGACCATGTTTGTGACTCGTAATTCTATCCAGTTATAACAGACCCATTCAGTGTTTACATGAAAGTCTGTTGTAACAGTACTTGGATTTTACATACTCCCTTTACAACAGACCAAAATCCTCTTCACTATGAAGGTCTGTTGGAATGAGGTTATACTGTATCAATATGGTGTTGTCAAGCGGACGAACGAACTGCGTTTTGTTTTTTTTTTTGTAATCAAAGCATCAACTGTAGGCAACATGGCATAGCAGCAGTCAAGCGACATGCAGCCGTGAAACGGCACATTGATGCTACCAGTCGTCATTGAGACGCTTCAGGAGGGCTGCAGCGGCCGAAAACGACCCAGCCGACTTTGGAATTCGGCAGTCCATGGAATGTTTTGTAATGTGACCGCGTGACAAACGCAGAAACTCTGTTTGTGCTTGGCATGACTCTCAAGGGCATCCCATACTCGTCGGCCGACACAGCAATTGCCTTATTTCCCAAGTTATTTGGAGATTCCGAAACAGCGAAGCAGTTTAGTTGTAAGAGGTTCAAGGCATCCTACATAGTTAGTGATGGCCTCGGGCCGTATTTCAAGAAACTTGTGCTTGACGAGCTGAACAAGCCGGATGTGACTTAATAGAACTTTTTGTTGGGCTAGTTGGTACATGCTTACTGAAACACCAAAAAGACGCGTACCATCAAGGAAAAAAGTAAGGACAGGACAGAAAGGGCGTCGACGCTGTGGTCGACGCCCTTTCTGTCCTGTCCTTACTTTTTTCCTTGATGGTACGCGTCTTTTTGGTTTTTCAGTAAGCCGGATGTGGTTTTATCTGTTAGCATTGACGAGACCCCTCTTCCTGAACAGAGGTGCCAACAACTTGATGTTGTAGTTAGGCATTTCTCCAACAAAATGCAGCGAGTTGTGGAACACCTACAGTCTTTCCGACTGGGCTCTGCCACTTCGGAAATTTTGGCTAGTGAAGTGCGGAGAGCAATGATGGACCTGCGGCAGAAAAATGTCATTTGCTTTTCTACGGATGGCCCTAATGCAATGAAAAGCTTCAGAAAAAAGATGCAGGAAGCATACCCTGACATCATAGATGTAGGAGAGTGCTGCTTGCACAAAGTGCACAACTCATTTGCCCGCGGCTTGAGTGCTGTTGGCTCGGATGTCGACGCTGCTGTGGTCGATGTTTATTACTTTTTTAAGAATTCTTCGGCTCAGAATGAATTGTTGAAGGCAGAGCACCTGCTCCAAAAGCTAGTTTTGCTGCTCCAAAACGCAATTTTGCCTGCTCCAAAAGCTGCTCCAAAGTGGCCTAAGCCAGTAGCATCACTGCACTCGGACGACCACGAATTTAGGGGTCCGTTACTTCCAAGGAGCTTCGTCAGCGGCGATATGATGGTGGCAAAGTTTCGTATGAAGCGTCGAAAGTATGAACACAGTCCTACGAAACTGCGCAGTTCTTTTACGGACGTAGGTTAGGGAAATTCGGCCACGGCCCGAAGCTTGGCCGGATCGGGAAGGATTCCGTCCTTGGACACGACGTAACCGAGGATTGTCAGCTGCCGTGCTGCAAATCGGCACTTCTTCAGATTCAGTTGGAGGCCGGCGTTGCGCAAACGCGTCAAAACATGCCGCAGACGTTGGAGATGCGTGGAGAAGTCCGGAGCGAAAACCACGACGTCGTCCAGGTAACACAAGCACGTGTGCCATTTCAAGTTGCGCAGAACGGTGTCCATCATGCGCTCGAAGGTCGCGGGCGCATTACACAGACCAAACGGCATGACGTTGAACTCGTACAAGCCGTCGGGCGTGACAAAGGCTGTCTTCGGTCGAGCGTCATCCGCCATGGGTACTTGCCAGTACCCCGAGCGCAAATCAAGAGATGAAAACAATTCGGCTCCTTGCAGGCTGTCAATCGCGTCGTCGATTCGCGGCAGCAGATAAACATCCTTGCGAGTGATCTTATTGAGCCGTCGGTAGTCCACACAGAACCGCACGGAACCGTCCTTCTTCGCAACGAGAACAACGGGAGACGCCCATGGGCTGTCCGAGGGCCGAATAACGTCGCGTCGAAACATATCGTCGACTTGCTCATTAATGACCCGCCGTTCTGCAGGAGACACGCAATATGGACGTTGCCGCAGTGGTGGTTCGGCGCCGGTGTCGATGCGATGCGTAACAGCGGAAGTGCGGCCGAGAGAAGTTTGCCCGACATCGAAAGAAGAACGAAATTCTTCCAGCAGGCACAGAAGTTGGGAACGCTGGACCGATGTGAGGTCGTCAGCAATGGAGGACCTAAACACATCAACAGGTGACGAATCGGGCGCGGAAACAGCACTGAGCGTACCGGAACTGGGACAGTGCGTGTCATCGGGTGCGTCCATAACTTGTGCGTCTTCGAGGGGTTCCACTCTGCCAAGACATTTCCCTTGCACCAACGTAACAATGTAGGGAGATGGGTTGTTAACAAAAATAGCGGTGCTGCCCTGAGTGACTTGGACGGTCGCGAAAGGTACCAGCAAGCCTCTCCTTGTGCAAACGTGGTCAGATGGCGAAATGAGTGCAATGGTGTCGGAGAGACCGGCGCAGTCGACTGACACAGCTGTCGACGAGTTTGGAGGCACTTTGGTATCGTCTTTGACGAGGATCTTGCTCGATACCGATGAAGTGTCTGCCGGCGTCAGATCTGAGAACGGGGAGAGTTCGATTTCGGCTTGTGCGCAATGAATTACGGCGTCGTGGCGGGAGAGAAAATCCCATCCCAGGATGACGTCGTGAGAGCATGCAGCAATTATAATGAACTTGACGTCGTACAGAACGTCCTGAATGACGACGCGAGCTGTGCATATTGCTGTAGGATGAATACTCTGGGAGCTGGCTGTACGGAGAGACATCCCAGAAAGTGGCGTCCTCACTTTTCGTAGTAATCGGCTCAATTTTTGGTCCATAACGGATACGGCGGCTCCAGTGTCGACAAGGGCAGATGCGGGAACACTGTCGACAAACACGTCTACAGTCGAACCCGGGTATATCGAACTCGCCAAAAAACGGTTATTAGTTCGATATATGGCATAATTCGATATAGGCCCACTATAGAATTTGATGACACAAAGGCACATACCTATAAGAAAAGTACTCCCTACTCTGGAACAAAATAGTCCTGGATTTTCTTCTGTTTCAACGACTTCGCTGCCTGCGACAGCACGCACGCCTCCACGTTGTCCAACGAGTCGGAGCAGCCTTCCATATTCACGCAATAGCGCCGGACCAACGCAAGTGCACTAATCACTTCGGAGGATGTAGGCAACGGGCCATCGTCAATTTCCTTATTGCTGTCGCTTTGGCTTGTGGTCGGCACGACATCTGCAACATAGTCCTCATCTTGTAGCTGGCCCATGATGGCGACATCATCGTCCGCACTGACGAACTCGTCGAATGTCGATCCGTACGTGGCGGCGACGTCAGACTTCTCACCGCGCTCTACTCGATTTATGATTTCGAGTTTCGCGGCGAACGGCAAAGTCTGCCTCTTTGCAGAAGCCATGACGACAGCGCGCCAAGAAAGTTCACAGAGCGCTAACAGGCAACACCACCAGCACGGACCACGCTGAATGAGGACTCGAGGAAAAGAGGCAGCAGCAGGCACGCAAGCATAAAGAAAAAATGGCGCTCACTTGTACCGCCTCCGTGCCTCGGAGAAAGCACGACGGCCTCTGATTGGCTGTAAGCGCTGCAAGCAGGCCAGGATCATTTTTTTCTGGGGGGTGTTCGCCTGTGCACAGCCGGGTCTAAGCCACTTTTTCTAGGGTGGCGCCGGCAGTTTTCCCCGCCACCGCGAGGGAAAGCCAACTTGCTGGGGCACTTTTGAGGCACATGGAGTTTGATATATCGGTTGTCGTTGCTATTTTCGTTCGATGTAACAGTAACTTTTGCTATATATTCTCAATGTAAATATACCGTGTTTAGAAATTGTTCGATATACGGGATAATTTGATATAAACGGGTTCGATATAGTCGGGCTCGACTGTATCATGTTCGATGGGCTTCGCTGAGGGCTTTCGCAGTTCAATAGCGTCGCAGCCCTTGCCTCCTGGACTGTGACGACTAGTTTTCCTAGTCGCGTGCGACCGGACGTGGGCGCATCGGCGACAGTGAGCGACGTCGTGGAGACAGAGAGCGCTGAGTAGATGGAGCTTGGCGTGACGTCGGCGACAGAGGCGTAGGTGGGGCGTAAAATGTGCGGTTTGACTGGCTGGTGACGCGCGACACGACTTGAGGCGGCTGGACGCGATTGCAAGTAACGTGCCACGTGGCCGGCGTAACCGCATGCGAAGCATATGGGGCGGTTGTCAGGTGTGCGCCATCGGTTTGCTGGAGCAGGACGTGATTGACGGGATGGCGACTGATATGACTGCATCGTGGGCTGCAGTCGTGGCCTCTGCATGACGTCGGCGTAGGTAGCCGGCACAGCCGCTTCGAAGGACTGATGTCTAGCGGCGGCTTCGGCGTAACTGTGTGGGGCTGCCGTAGGTATTACTGGGGACCTCCTGGCGACAACTTGGGCGTAACTGAGTGGTGCAGGAGCCGGATGGTGCTGGTGGTACTCAGGCATGACCTCCGCGATTTCCTGCTCAATCGCTCGACGGAGGGCAGGGAGAAGAGTGGTTGACGGCTGTTGAACGTACTGAGGTTGAGCAAAGTCCAGCAGAGAGAACTGGCGCGCAATTTCCTCGCGCACGAATGACTTCACCTCTGCCAGCAAGGCGGAGTGGTCGGATACGGTCGACAAGCCAGCGAGCTCGGCGTCGCGGGATGGAGAGCGACGGGTCATCGACCGCTGCCGGCGCAGCTCCTCGTAGCTCTGGCAGAGCGTGATGACCTCGGCGACTGTGCTGGGGTTTTTGGCGAGCAGCGTCGTGAAGGCATCGTCGTCGATGCCTTTCATAATGTGCCTCATCTTGTCAGATTCCGACATGGTGGCGTCGGCTTTCTTACACAAATCGAGGATGTCTTCAATGTAGCTGGTAAACGTTTCGCCGGCCTGCTGAGCTCATTCTCGCAAACGCTGTTCGGCCTGCAGCTTACGAACGGCAGGGCGGCCAAACACGTTGATGACTGCCGTCTTGAAGTCGGACCACGTCGTAAAATTGGATGCGTGGTTGTTGTACCACAGGCCGGCCACACGCGCGAGGTAGAAAACCAAGTTGGTCAGTTTTCCTGCCTCGTCCCATTTATTGGGGACACTCACGCGTTCATAGATCGCGAGCCAGTCCTCCACGTCGGTCCCATCTGCGCCAGTGAAGACTGGGGGGTCGCGGATACGAGGGACACCGGGACATGAGGTCGGTGTAGGCGGAGGCGTCTGCTGGGTGGCGTCTTGCATGGTAGCTGGTAGGGTACGGGATCGAAGCTCCAGAGGCATCGAATGGGAGCACAGCACTCTCCACCAATTTGTTAAGCGGTTTATTGGACGGGACTCGGCGACAATTCGCTATGGCGACAGTCAAGGCCAAAAGCACGGGCTCCGAGAGCGAGCGACGTTTATAAGAGGACGACCCACTAGGAGCCGCTGGAGAACGCAACCGTTAAACAGTACCAATTGCTTCGCCACAACTGGTATATCTTGAAGGCAGTTGTGGCGTGATCATTTGCCATGCGCAAAGTAGAAGCGTGGGACTCTGTTGATGAACTTGGTATAACGCAATCTTATTTAAGCATATCTTTTTAAATTAAAAATTTCTTGCAAAACAATGTTGCTGATGCTGCAATGCGCCGAGCGTACCCTTACAAAACTGTTTAGGGGGTGAGAAATGGCCCCAGCAAAAAAAAAAAAATAAATAAAGAAAAACGGCAGATCCCACGCATTGAGAAAATCGATTTCATGCGAACCCTAGGTCTATATACATACTGTGTTGCAGTAGCATGCGGTTTAAAATTTTCTGGGATCTCCTACTTCTGATCAAAAGAACATAAAGCACTGTGTCGAGTAAGTTTCAATAAGAGTGCATTATGAAAAAAAAAAGTAGAAATTAAAAGCAGAGCAGAAACCGAACCCCAGCAGTTTACGTGCTGGTAATGTCAACAAAAAAACTGTTCGTCGGAACACAGCAAAATATTTGCGAATGCACTGCAACGTTGGGAATATTAAGGAGACAGAAAACAGGAAATGAAACAATTACAGTAGAACCCTGCTGTTACGTTCCTCACTGCTGCGTTTTCCCGGCTGTTACGTCGTTTTCCGCCGGTCCCGGCATAGCTCCCATAGGATACAATGTATTGGGAACCCCGCTGTTACGTCGTAACTGTCGGACCGTTCCCGTATGATACGTCGCGAAGTGCGCCCGGAGCCGACCGAGTGACTACCAAAGAGAGCGGCCATGGTGCATTTTCACGCAGCTTGGCCTCGTTTGACCGTAATATTAGCCGCATGAGAGGCGCAAGCAACAGAATCTTTCAATTGATGCAAACAAAAGCATGGCCTTCGAGATTCAAATTGCAAAGATGGCGTCTATGACGTAACTGCTCGCGAAAGCAAGGCCTTCGAGATTGGCATTTACTATTGACAAAAGCATAGCCTCTGAGATTTGCATTGCACAAACATGGCGTGTATGACGTAATTGCTTGCGAAAGCAAGGCCTTCGAGATTGGCATTCACTTCTGCCATCGCGTTGGCGTAGACTCATCATCATCGTTATTTGTCGGAGAACGGGAGGAGTTCGAGCTGGTTGGAGCTCGCATGGTCGTGCGTGCAGTTCGCGGTCGGACTCGCCGCGCCGGTCGTGATTGCGTGTGCTTAGTTCTTTCATACCTACAGCTGTTGGTGTTAAAAAAATCACATACGTTGATTACATTTCTGTGGATAAGGCCGTCCTAAGCTCCGCGTTTCTATCCATCGACTAGATCGCGGCTGAGCGCGCCAATTTTCGTGCTGCTCGTAAGAATTGAAATAAAATTTTGTACCACTAAATATTTTGCCGTTTTTCCTGTTTTTCGGTTCTTACGTTTCCCGTCTCTTACGTTTATTTCCTACGGTCCCTTCAAAAACGTATCAGCGGGGTTCTACTGTAATTAGGGATGTCAGCCATTTCTCATAGCCTATTTGCTACTCATTCCAAAAAGACAGGGCGTGCAAACACGGACACAAGAAAGAAGTCAGGACACCACAAACGCCGACTAACAACTGAAGAGATGCACAACGGCTGAAAAGAAAGAAGGCACGAAAACTTATCTGCGCATGCCCATGCAACAGGCGAACCTATCAATCCGGCACGCGTGGTGGTCTACGTGGAAGATAACTGTTAACCCTTTGCGGTCCGTTGTCGGGCAGCGCCCGACAACGCAACACGGCCGTAGCGGTCCGCTGTCGGGCCCCGCCCGACAAGGGTGTTCGTGGTTTAAATTTTGCTGTTTTCTCACCGCGAGTCGCGCGCATTTTTTGTATACATGAAGGGCCATCTCTTGAGGAATAAGTGAGCTTTGTTTGTTGAGGTTTTACTTTTTTGACACTAGGGTGCAGCACTATGATCAGCACGGGGCCTAGAGCGTACCCACTCGTGCGCGCGGTTCGCTGAGAAGTATGGCCACGTTTTCACCGCGTGCATTTTATGGCGGTGCTTTTAGCGAAAGCGAGGATGACTTTAGTGAGGAAGAGAATTACATGCCTCCACCAGACAGTGATGACAGTGATTCGACAGAAGTGAGTGACGAAGACGACAACGGCGGCGGTGGAAACCTGCAGTAATAACCCTGGCCTGCACACAGGGGAATGCTTTGAGCGGTATCATACGTTGCCCGAATATCACTAAAAGAGTTGCCTGCAGAATGCAGGAGCAAAAATAAATATCCTGTGCGTTTCTCTTCCACAGCTTGTGTTTTTATTCGCGGCGCCAGAAACTGGCGAAATAGTTTCGGACCGCTAGAGCCGGAAAGTGGGTAAAGGTTTTGGACCGCAAAGGGTTAAGGCATTTGATTTCATCTTTATGCAAGTTAATTGATGGTTGGCTCACGCATGCACTACCACTATTCTCGATATGCCATGCTTCAATCATCAGGCGCGTTTCTTCATTTCTATGCCGGTACAACACTGCGCATTCATCAAATTTTGGCGTGCACTTACAATCTCGACAATGTAAAGACAGATTAGAAGGTGAGCCTCCTGTAAGCGATCTCTTATGTTCCAACAATCTCTGGTTGATGCATCGGCCCGTCTGTCCTACGTAGAAGCGGCCGCAGCTGAAAGGAATCTTATACACCACACTCGTACGGCAATCAGTGAATTTGTTGGTGTGTTTTACGAAACAAATATCGGTCCGCTTCTTGTCTTTTACTCCCTCATTCTTCCTCTGCACAGCAGCACAAATCTTACCTAGCTTATTGGCAGCCGTGAAAACAACATTAACGCCGTATCTAGTTCCTACTTTCTTTAGCCTGTGAGATAGGCGATGAATGTACGGTATACCTACGACACGTTTCTTCCTATCGCTTTCTGCAACCATGCTTGGACTTAACACAATAGACTTCTTTAAACGTTCAGCGACCGTGGCCACTGCATCACGAGGATACCCTACATCTAAAAGACGTGTAACCTGTGCGTTAAAGCTATCACTCATTTTGTGCTCACACGACTTGGTGAGGGCTGACTTAAGGCAAGACATGGCGATGCCGTTTTTTACAACTTTCGAGTACTTTGACGAAAAATTTAACAGCGGTTTCGAAGATCTAGGAGAATACTGCCAACACACGTGGTTCTTCTGGAACGTTAAGAAAATGTCTAGAAATTGTATTGCATTATTCTGAGGCAGCTGTTTAGTAAAGCTTAGTCCTCCTCCATTTAATTCAAATTTTTTGCTCACGGAAGTTACCACCTTTTCAAAGTCCTCACCACTACAAAAGATCAAGTAATCGTCCACATAACGAAAAACCTTAATAACCGAATTACCTAAGGCGCCTTCCAAAAGATTGTCAATCTTGCTAAGGTATAAATCACTAAGAACCGGAGCAACTTTAGAACCAATACATATCCCTGATTTCTGCACATGAACGCCTTCCTTCCAACCTACCAGCGTCGACTTTAAATACGTGGAAAGGATTTCTAGAAATGCACCGGTAGAAACACCACATTTTTCGGTGAAAACCGTCTGGTGCCCTTGTTCGTTAATACATTCATTAACACATTTTAACAAGTCATCATGCGGCAAGGAATAATACAGGTCTTCAATATCCATACTAAAGGCCTTACAACAGCCGGGGTTCTCCTCTGAGAGGAACTGAACTAGCGCCTGAGAATTACGCATACGAAAAGGGTCTGAAAAACTCAAAGAGGTTAAGCAGTTCTGCAAATAACTAGATACAGCGACTTGCCAGGTGCCTTGCTCTGAAATGATTGCTCGAAACGGAATCTCGTTCTTATGTGTTTTCGCTGAAAAAAACAATTCTAAAGTAAGTGATTTGGCCTTCTTGACATTACAAGCTATTCTCTCAAGATTAAGTCTTAACAAAAGGTCGACAGCACGTTGCCTAACTACGGATGCCTTAAGTTTTACCGACCTAAAATTCTTTTCTATGGCTGTTAATGCTTTTTCTGAGAACAAACTGTCCGGCATAATTACAAAATACCCTTCCTTATCTGAAACAACTGGCCTGAGTTTCTTCTCGACACAGTAATTAACCAAAGGCCGGATAGGATCAGAACACTCGAGATGCATATAGAACCCTTGATGCTAGCAACGCAGTCTGAAATGCAGTGGGAACGCTCTTCTTCAGGAACAAGTCTAGTGATTGTACGCGGCAAACTTAAAACGTCTATTGGTTTCAGGTTCGGCTTAAAACGGTATTTAGGACCTAAGGCTAGGGTTTTGCAGTGACTATCATCTAAGGCAGCTCCTCCAAGGACTAGCAAGTTATTTTGCGGTAAAACAGTAGATATAATCTTCTTCTTACATGGTTGAAGTTCTCGAAGTTTTACCCTCCATATGAATTCCGCATGCTGGTTAGCTACCCTCATCTAGTCGGCGTACATCTGCTTCTGGCGGCGATCGTCACGCGAAGTCAAGCAACGGACCTTGAGGCATTCCTGGTAAAATCTCACTTGACGCCATGATTCCGCGGTCAATATGGCACATATCCTCCTGGCATGTCCGGTAGATGGTTGCAGAAAGCCGCACAAAAGTTGAACTTCAACTGGGCAAACTCTATTTTTTGAAAACCATGAAAAAGTTCTAGCACGGACCAAGCAAATAGCAATTAAAGAAGCCAAAGAGGCAGGATTGTTCAGATAAGTAGGGGAACACGGAAAAGGGCTCAGAGTACTAGAAATGAAGCTTAGAATAACAGAGAGCTGAGCTAGTTGGTAAGTATTCATTCCAAAAAGACAGGGCGTGCAAACGCGGACATAGGAAAGAAGTCAGGACACCACAAACGCCGACTAACAACTGAAGAGACGCACAACGGCTGAAAAGAAAGAAGGCACGAAAGCTTATCTGCGCATGCCCATGCAACAGGCGAGCCTATCAATCCGGCACGCGTGGTGGTCAACGTGGAAGATAACTGTTAAGGCATTTGATTTCATCTTTATGCAAGTTAATCGACGGTTGGCTCACGCATGCACTACCACTATTCTCGATATGCCATGCTTCAATCATCAGGCGCGTTTCTTCATTTCTATGCCGGTACAACACTGCGCATTCATCAAATTTTGGCGTGCGCTTACAATCTCGACAATGTAAAGACAGATTAGAAGGTGAGCCTCCTGTAAGCGATCTCTTATGTTCCAATAATCTCTGGTTGATGCATCAGCCCGTCTGTCCTACGTAGAAGCGGCCGCAGCTGAAAGGAATCTTATACACCACACTCGTACGGCAATCAGTGAATTTATTGGTGTGTTTTACGAAACAAATATCGGTCCCCTTCTTGTCTTTTACTCCCTCATTCTTCCTCTGCACAGCAGCACAAATCTTACCTAGCTTATTGGCAGCCGTGAAAACAACATTAACGCCGTATCTAGTTCCTACTTTCTTTAGCCTGTGAGATAGGCGATGAATGTACGGTATACCTACGACACGTTTCTTCCTATCGCTTTCTGCAACCATGCTTGGACTTAACACAATAGACTTCTTTAAACGTTCAGCGACCGTGGCCACTGCATCACGAGGATACCCTACATCTAAAAGACGTGTAACCTGTGCGTTAAAGCTATCACTCATTTTGTGCTAACACAACTTGGTGAGGGCTGACTTAAGGCAAGACATGGTGATGCCGTTTTTTACAACCTTCGAGTGCTTCGACGAAAAATTTAACAGCGGTTTGGAAGATCTAGGAGAATACTGCCAGCACACGTGGTTCTTCTGGAACGTTAAGGAAATGTCTAGAAATTGTATTCCATTATTCTGAGGCACCTCTTTAGTAAAGCTCAGCCCTCCTCCATTTAATTGAAATTTTTCGCTCACGGAAGTTACCACCTTTTCAAAGTCCTCATCACTACAAAAAATCAAGTAGTCGTCCACATAACGAAAAACCTTAATAACCGAATTACCTACAGTTATCTTCCACATAGACCACCACGCGTGCCGGATTGATAGGCTCGCCTGTTGCATGGGCATGCGCAGATAAGTTTTGGTGCCTTCTTTCTTTTCAGCCGTTGTGCGTCTCTTCAGTTGTTAGTCGGCGTTTGTGGTGTCCTGACTTCTTTCTTGTGTCCGTGTTTGCACGCCCTGTCTTTTTGGAATGAATACTTACCAACTAGCTCAGCTCTCTGTTATTCTAAGCTTCATTTCTGGTACTCTGAGCCCTTTTCCGTGTTCCCCTACTTATCTGAACAATCCTGCCTCTTTGGCTTCTTTAATTGCTATTTGCTTGGTCCGTGCTAGAACTTTTTCATGGTTTTCAAAAAATAGAGTTTGCCCAGTTGAAGTTCAACTTTTGTGCGGCTTTCTGCAACCATCTACCGGACATGCCAGGAGGATATGTGCCATATTGACCGCGGAATCATGGCGTCAAGTGAGATTTTACCAGGAATGCCTCAAGGTCCATTGCTCGACTTCGCGTGACGATCGCCGCCAGAAGCAGATGTACGCCGACTGGATGAGGGTAGCTAACCAGCGTGCGGAATTCATATGGAGGGTAAAACTTCGAGAACTTCAACCATGTAAGAGGAAGATTATTTCTACTGTTTTACCGCAAAATAACTTGCTAGTCCTTGGAGGAGCTGCCTTAGATGATAGTCACTGCAAAACCCTAGCCTTAGGTCCTAAATACTGTTTTAAGCCGAACCTGAAATCAATAGACGTTTTAAGTTTGCCGCGTACAATCACTAGACTTGTTCCTGAAGAAGAGCGTTCCCACTGCATTTCAGACTGCGTTGCTAGCATCAAGGGTTCTAATATGCATCTCAAGTGTTCTGATCCTATCCGGCCTTTGGTTAATTACTGTGTCGAGAAGAAACTCAGGCCAGTCGTTTCAGATAAGGAAGGGTATTTTGTAATTATGCCGGACAGTTTGTTCTCAGAAAAAGCATTAACAGCCATAGAAAAGAATTTTAGGTCGGTAAAACTTAAGCCATCCGTAGTTAGGCAACGTGCTGTCGACCTTTTGTTAAGACATAATCTTGAGAGAATAGCTTGTAATGTCAAGAAGGCCAAATCACTTACTTTAGAATTGTTTTTTTCAGCGAAAACACATAAGAACGAGATTCCGTTTCGAGCAATCGTTTCAGATCAAGGCACCTGGCAAGTCGCTGTATCTAGTTATTTGCAGAACTGCTTAACCTCTTTGAGTTTTTCAGACCCTTTTCGTATGCGTAGTTCTCAGGCGCTAGTTCAGTTCCTCTCAGAGGAGAACCCCGGCTGTTGTAAGGCCTTTAGTATGGATATTGAAGACCTGTATTATTCCTTGCCGCATGATGACTTGTTAAAATGTGTTAATGAATGTATTAACGAACAAGAGCACCAGACGGTTTTCACCGAAAAATGTGGTGTTTCTACCGGTGCATTTCTAGAAATCCTTTCCACGTATTTAAAGTCGACGCTGGTAGGTTGGAAGGAAGGCGTTCATGTGCAGAAATCAGGGATATGTATTGGTTCTAAAGTTGCTCCGGTTCTTAGTGATTTATACCTTAGCAAGATTGACAATCTTTTGGAAGGCGCCTTAGGTAATTCGGTTATTAAGGTTTTTCGTTATGTGGACGATTACTTGATCTTTTGTAGTGGTGAGGACTTTGAAAAGGTGGTAACTTCCGTGAGCAAAAAATTTGAATTAAATGGAGGAGGACTAAGCTTTACTAAAGAGGTGCCTCAGAATAATGCAATACAATTTCTAGACATTTTCTTAACGTTCCAGAAGAACCACGTGTGTTGGCAGTATTCTCCTAGATCTTCGAAACCGCTGTTAAATTTTTCGTCAAAGCACTCGAAAGTTGTAAAAAACGGCATCGCCATGTCTTGCCTTAAGTCAACCCTCACCAAGTCGTGTGAGCACAAAATGAGTGATAGCTTTAACGCACATGTTACACGTCTTTTAGATGTAGGGTATCCTCGTGATGCAGTGGCCACGGTCGCTGAACGTTTAAAGAAGTCTATTGTGTTAAGTCCAAGCATGGTTGCAGAAAGCGATAGGAAGAAACGTGTCGTAGGTATACCGTACATTCATCGCCTATCTCACAGGCTAAAGAAAGTAGGAACTAGATACGGCGTTAATGTTGTTTTCACGGCTGCCAATAAGCTAGGTAAGATTTGTGCTGCTGTGCAGAGGAAGAATGAGGGAGTGAAAGACAAGAAGCGGACCGATATTTGTTTCGTAAAACACACCAACAAATTTACTGATTGCCGTACGAGTGTGGTGTATAAGATTCCTTTCAGCTGCGGCCGCTTCCACGTAGGACAGACGGGCCATTGCATCAACCAAAGATTGTTGGAACATAAGAGATCGCTTACAGGAGGCTCACCTTCTAATCTGTCTTTACATTGTCGAGATTGTAAGTGCACGCCAAAATTTGATGAATGCGCAGTGTTGTACCGGCATAGAAATGAAGAAACGCGCCTGATGATTGAAGCATGGCATATCGAGAATAGTGGTAGTGCATGCGTGAGCCAACCGTCGATTAACTTGCATAAAGATGAAATCAAATGCCTTAACAGTTATCTTCCACGTAGACCACCACGCGTGCCGGATTGATAGGCTCGCCTGTTGCATGGGCATGCGCAGATAAGTTTTCGTGCCTTCTTTCTTTTCAGCCGTTGTGCGTCTCTTCAGTTGTTAGTCGGCATTTGTGGTGTCCTGACTTCTTTCTTGTGTCCGTGTTTGCACGCCCTGTCTTTTTGGAATGAATACTTACCAACTAGCTCAGCTCTCTGTTATTCTAAGCTATTTGCTACGTATCTGTTAGGAAATGACAACGTATTCGCAAAATTAGATGCACCTTACCTACCGCATGCCGATTCGCCTGTGCGTTTGGCTGCTGGCGTTCCGAACAGACATAAATACGTCACGCACAACTTCCCTTACCGTACACGCACCACTTCAATTACACATAACACCAGTTGAACAGCAAGCATGGTGCGCAAGCAAGGTATGCGTCAGTGATCACAGGACGCAATGTTGAATGTTCTTTGGAGTGCACTATGAAGTGAACCTGAACACCGACTGCAAAGCTAGCGCAAACAGTCAAGATTCATTAAGTGTCGAAGTAAATGGCACCTCGCACGAAGTCACTGCGCTAATGCAACTGTTTACAGCTCCGGACCTAGCGAATAGACGCGGTCATGACACGAACAGAGACTGATGAAGCCATGAAGAGAGTTCGCGAGCAATGGCAACATTCGCCGCACGTTTCATTAGCTACACTGCTTACCGCGCTGTCGATTCATAACTGTCGACTCGAAATCACTTCTAATATGCTCTTGAAGAAACACACACACATCATGCATTCTAAAAAGAGACAGGGCGTGCAAACACGGACACAAGAAAGAGTTCAGGACACCACAAACGCCGACTAACAACTGAAGAGACGCACAACGGCTGAAAAGAAAAAAGGCACGAAAACTTATCTGCGCATGCCCATGCAACCGGCGAACCTATCAATCCGGCACGCGTGGCGGTCTACGTGGAAGATAACTGTTAAGGCATTTGATTTCATCTTTATGCAGGTTAAGCTGCCTTAGATGATAGTCACTGCAAAACCCTAGCCTTAGGTCCTAAATACTGTTTTAAGCCGAACCTGAAACCAATAGACGTTTTAAGTTTTCCGCGTACAATCACTAGACTTGTTTCTGAAGAAGAGCGTTCCCACTGCATTTCAGACTGCGTTGCTAGCATCAAGGGTTCTAATACGCATCTCAAGTGTTCTGATCCTATCCGGCCTTTGGTTAATTACTGTGTCGAGAAGAAACTCAGGCCAGTAATTTCAGATAAGGAAGGGTATTTTGTAATTATGCCGGACAGTTTGTTCTCAGAAAAAGCATTAACAGCCATAGAAAAGAATTTTAGGACGGTAAAACTTAAGCCATCGGTAGTTAGGCAACGTGCTGTCGACCTTTTGTTAAGACATAATCTTGAGAGAATAGCTTGTAATGTCAAGAAGGCTAAATCACTTACTTTAGAATTGTTTTTTTCAGCCAAAACACATAAGAACGAGATTTCGTTTCGAGCAATCGTTTCAGAGCAAGGCACCTGGCAAGTCGCTGTATCTAGTTATTTGCAGAACTGCTTAACCTCTTTGAGTTTTTCAGACCCTTTTCGTATGCGTAATTCTCAGGCGCTAGTTCAGTTCCTCTCAGAGGAGAACCCCGGCTGTTGTAAAGCTTTTAGTATGGATATTGAAGACCTATATTATTCTTTGCCGCATAAGGACTTGTTAAAATGTGTTAATGAATGTATTAACGAACAAGGCGACCAGACGGTTTTCACCGATAAATGTGGTGTTTCTACCGGGGCATTTCTAGAAATACTTTCCATGTATTTAAAGTCGACGCTGGTAGGTTGGAAGGAAGGCGTTTATGTGCAGAAATGAGGGATATGTATTGGTTCTAAGGTTGCTCCGGTTCTTAGTGATTTATACCTTAGCAAGATTGACAATCTTTTGGAAGGCGCCTTAGGTAATTCGGTTATTAAGGTTTTTCGTTATGTGGACGACTACTTGATTTTTTGTAGTGATGAGGACTTTGAAAAGGTGGTAACTTCCGTGAGCGAAAAATTTGAATTAAATGGAGGAGGGCTGAGCTTTACTAAAGAGGTGCTTCAGAATAATGGAATACAATTTCTAGACATTTCCTTAACGTTCCAGAAGAACCACGTGTGCTGGCAGTATTCTCCTAGATCTTCCAAACCGCTGTTAAATTTTTCGTCGAAGCACTCGAAGGTTGTAAAAAACGGCATCGCCATGTCTTGCCTTAAGTCAGCCCTCACCAAGTCGTGTGAGCACAAAATGAGTGATAGCTTTAGCGCACAGGTTACGCGTCTTTTAGATGTAGGGTTTCATAGTGATGCAGTGGCCACGGTCGCTGAGCGTTTTAAGAAGTCTATTGTGTTAAGTCCGAGCATGGTTGCAGAAAGCGATAGGAAGAAACGTGTCGTAGGTATTCCGTACATTCATTGCATATCTCACAGGCTAAAGAAAGTAGGAAGTAGATACGGCGTTAATGTTGTTTTCACGGCTGCCAATAAGCTAGGTAAGATTTGTGCCGCTGTGCAGAGGAAGAATGAGCGAGTAAAAGACAAGAAGCGGACCGATAATTGTTTCGTAAAACACACCAACAAATTCACTGATTGCCGTACGAGTGTGGTATATAAGGTCCCTTTCAGCTGCGGCCGCTTCTACGTAGGACAGACGGGCCGATGCATTAACCAGAGATTGTTGGAACATAAGAGATCGCTAACAGGAGGCTCACCTTCTAATCTATCATTACATTGTCGAGATTGTAAGTGCACGCCAAAATTCGATGAATGCGCAGTGTTGTACCGGCATAGAAATGAAGAAACGCGCCTGATGATTGAAGCATGGCATATCGAGAATAGTGGTAGCGCATGCGTGAGCCAACCGTCGATTAACTTGCATAAAGATGAAATCAAATGCCTTAACAGTTATCTTCCACGTAGACCGCCACGCGTGCCGGATTGATAGGTTCGCCGGTTGCATGGGCATGCGCAGATAAGTTTTCGTGCCTTTTTTCTTTTCAGCCGTTGTGCGTCTCTTCAGTTGTTAGTCGGCGTTTGTGGTGTCCTGATCTCTTTCTTGTGTCCGTGTTTGCACGCCCTGTCTCTTTTTAGAATGAATACGTACCAACTAGCTCAGCTCTCTGTTATTCTAAGACACATAATGCAGTTCCGCCGAGCGTAACATGGCACCGAGGGGAAAAGATCGGTCACTTCTCAACACACGCTAGCAACGTGCCGGACGGTCTGGAAGGGATATGGCCGCCGCCGCCCAAGGTTGCCCGCATGCAGCCTACCTTTGCGGTACTCTGATTTTCCAGTGACTCTAGCTGACTAGGCTTCGGAAGGTGTGCATTCGTTTTGCAAGCGTCATGGCGAGCTGGGGCACTTATCGCCCACCAAAGGACCTTAAAACGAAGGTGGAAATTCTGCGCGAAGTTGAGAACAGCGTCCTTTCCAAGACGGAAATCGCCAAGAAGTATCACATCACCAAGGGCATGCTGTCAACATACATCAAGAACAAAGAGTCTGTCATCGCTGGATATGAAAAGCAGCAAATGAAACCGTCGAGGAAGAGGCTGCGGACATCGGCACATCCCCAGCTGGAGGAGGCTCTCGTGATGTGGATTAAACAGATTCGCAGCCAGAACCTCCCACTCAGTGGGCTGATAATTGCCGCCAAGGCGAGGGAGTTCGCTACTAAGATGGCTCTTGGAGAATTCTCGGCATAGGGTGGGTGGCTATCACAGTTTAAGGAACGCCACGGGCTCACTTTCAAGACTGTTTGCGGCGAGAAGGCGGATGTTGACAGTGCCGAATGCGAAGAATGGCTCTCTGGGTATCTGAAGGATCTACTTGCCACCTACTCGCTCGACGACGTCTTTAGCGCTGATGAGACGGCGCTCTATTATAAATTGCTGCCCAGTAAACCTATCACTTTTCAGGGCAATGATTGTGCCGGCGGAAAGAAAAGTAAGGAAAGGCTAACGGTGATGGTGTGCGCGAACGCGACGGCCACGGATCGTTGCCTGTTGCTCGTAATTGGCAAAGCGGCTAAGCCTCGGTGCTTCAAAAGTGTGAAGACCCTTCCCGTTGATTACGTTGCAAATAAGAAGGCATAGATGACCATGAATATTTTTTCTGATTGGGTCCGTGTACTGGACAGAAAATTCACCGCAAAAAGCCAGAAGATTCTCCTTTTCGTGGACAATTGCACAGTGCACTGCAATGTTGAAGGCCTACGTGCAATTCGTTTGGCCTTCCTGCCCAAGAATACGACGGCACTGCTCCAGCCCATGGACATGGGCGTGATCCAGAATTTAAAAACTTTGTACCGCCGACATATCCTGGAAAGGATGCTGTTGTGTCTCAACAGCGAGAAAACCTATTCCATCGATCTCCTCGGTGCAGCACACATCCTTACTAAAGCGTGGAACTCGATTTAGCGGGAGACCATTGCCAATTGTTTTAGGAAGTGTGGTTTTGTTGAACCCATGGCTAATGGTGATGAAGGGGCGATGCAGATTTCTTCTGACGATTTCGTCTGTGTTCCTAACAACTTCCTCAGTGTTCTACCGGACGGCGTGACATTTGAAAGTTACGTGCAGGTGGACAGCAGTGTTCAGACTTCTGGCGTCATCACTCATGCAGAAATAATTGAATCTGCGTGCCCTCAAGTGGCGACATCTGAGGACCCTTCCGCCCTCAGCGGCGAGGATTCTGATGACAGCAATGAGGTGCCCTTCCCTCCGCATAGTGATACTGAAGCATTGTCGGCGCTGGACATAGCCGCGCGCTACTTCTCTTGCCAGGAGAATACGGAAGCCAAAGTAGAAATGATTTGCAAACTGCGTGCGAAGTTGATTGACTCGCTGCAAGGCAAACGTGGGCAGATGCGCATCACTGATTACTTCAGTTAATGATGGGTGTCCTGTGATTTGTGAATAAATGTAAAATCGTCTGAAACTTCCCCATCGTGTGTTAGCTCAGTGCACATGCGCCACTGCAGGTGAGTCCTCTGTTCAATTAGCTTTCATTAATTCGAACTTCTTTTAATTCGAACGAATTTTTGGGCCCTTTCGAGTTCGAATTATCGAGATTCGACTGTACGCGGGCCTCAAGCAATTTCGCCTTCATTGAACATGCAGCCGCCACGGCCGGGAATCTGTCCCGCTACCTTCAGGTCAACACCATAACACCATAACCACGAGACCACCGTGGCAGATTCCGCCACTTTTCGAAAACATACTCCCTGGTATTGGTGCATCTCTGTCTGTAAAGAAGGGCACCATTCCAAAGCTCTACATGGTTCATTTCAAAAGCACTTGCCAAGCTTTTCTTCCATTCTGTCCAGGAAGTGTTTGCGTGCAATGATTTTATTTGCAAGTCACACCACTTTCGTGTGTTCCCACAGAGAAAAGGCCCCATATTACGTATGCGGTTTTCATAGCTTGTTCACTGGTTTCTAGTACATGCATATGTGTGAAAATCTACGCTTGATGAATTGCCATCAAACAGGTCTGGTCTCACATAAACGTCTTTATTTTCTTTCCTATTTGCAGCTGCAACAAGAAGACCTAGATGCAGCTCCTGCTGTGCCATAATAGCTTCTGCATTTCCAGTAATGCCTTAATGTGCTCCAGTGTTGTAGTCAGTGATGCTTGCTGGTGCTTGCATTTCACATGCTGGTAGAGCTTATAGCAAGTGAGACACCAAATCGTCAAGTCATGCTCACATTGACGCTACCTTCAGTGATGAGGCTATCAAACTTAGCTCCAGCAGCAATCGTCTCCGCAAGACTCTGAGTTGTAGTGTCCTTCTGCAGCTCCGCGTATCTCTGCCCACCTGCCTGGAAGCCCACAGTGAGAGGTCGCTCCTGATGCTGAGTGACTGCGCCAATGTAAAGTTTTTATGCTGCAAAGCGACTGAATCTGTTTATTGTTACATTCCTTCTCTTTTCTTCTTCGTCTTCTGCTTGGCTCTTCCCACTGGTGCTAGCAATGTGGGTCACTACAATACTGCCACGTGCGCTTCTTTTGTTATTTTTATGGAACTAGTCTGTTGCATGTGTGGCCGCTGCCTTGTGCAAGCCGCGCTCTAACCTCTGGAAACCTTCCAGATTATGTCAGAATCTTCTTATAGGCTTGAGTGCCAAAACGCGAACAGCTGAGATTATTCTGGAGCTAATGCGGCCCACGGACCCGAGCTAACAGGGGGATTTCGACCCCCTCCCACGCCTAGCCGTGCGTGGCTTTGCCGTGTCTGGGGAAAAGGGGATCCTGGGGGTTGAGCCGACGCCGGGTGTCTGGACCTTTAAGGCCCCTCAGCAGAGGCAACACACCCCTTTGGCCCTAGCTTCATGTAGACTGCACCCCTGGGCTGACCCACCCAGGGGAAATCGGCAGTCGCCTTTTCCTGTCCCTCTCTTCCTAGACCTTCGTCTTGTCTCTCACTTTTCATCTTTCCTGTATTCTCCTCACTTCTGTTTACTTCCGTTTTTCCTGGCGGCAAGGGTTAACCTTGTGTGGATGACCAGTCTTGGCTCACCATATATGATTATAGCGGTGGTGTACAACTGGCGCTGGCAGACTTGTCTTCGGACATCTCCTGTCGCGTCCCCTTGTTGGGCTCGGTGGTGGGCGGTTGGCACCGTCGCCGAAACACAAACGCATGCTATGTTAAGTTCATCTTTTTCCAAAACCGATCGTACCCTCAAGAGGGTACGCACCGAAGCATCCCTGCAACTTTTTTCCAAAACGCATGACTTTTCCAAAGTACCACATTGTCCACAGCGAGCAGTCAGACGAAAAAGCCAGAACCATTTCACCATTTCTGGTAGCAAAAATTCTTACGGAAAAACTAGGACCAGGCTACAAGGCGACTAAGGATGGCCAGTGGCAATCTACTCCTTGAGCTGAAAGACAGAAAACAGTGCGAAAACCTCTCCAACCTTACATCATTCGGAAGCATCCCTGTCAGTCACCCCGCATAGGTCCATGAGCACCGTCCGTGGTGTCGTCTCAGATGAAGATCTCTTGAACCTCTCCGAACCTGAACTTCTTGATGGATGGAAACAACAAAACGTCGTCAACGTACAACGAATCGAAATAAGAAGGGACAACGTAGAGAAACCAACTAAGCACATAATACTAACATTCGGATCGAGCGAACTACCAGAGACCATAGAAACAGGCTACACGAAACTAAGAGTGTGCCCATATATTCCCAACCCACGAAGATGTTTCAACTGCCAAAAGTACAGCCACAGCTCTCTAACGTGCAAAGGACAACCCACCTGTGCCAGGTGTGCATCTAAAGACCACATGTCAGATAAATGGGAGGCTGCAGCTCACTGTGCCAACTGCGGTGATGAGCACCCCGCATACTCACGGTCTTGTGTTGCATGGAAGAAAGAAAAGGACGTTATTTCTTTGAAAGTGAGAGAAAACATCTCTTTTAGAGAAGCCAGGAAGAGATGCGCGCCCTTCTATGGCACAACTTACGCGGGTGCGGCGCGCCAGGGGGCAGCGTCGCACCGACCTCCGCCACTCGCCCGGCCCGTTCTGAGCGGACCGTCGGCTGTGGCACCTGCCCCCAAGGCGGCAGTAGTTGAGGCTACTCCGCCAACTCGCGAACAGGGACCGGCGACTCCAGGGCCGTCGGGTCTCAAGGCCTCGTCTCACCAGGCGAGGCCCGAAACTCGAACCACTAGCTCGCCCGTGCGGGCATCCAGTGCCTCCGAGGAGGCAATGGACAACGTTGGCACCTCGGGGGCCAAAACACCGGCGCAGTTCTCTGGACCCCGCCAAGAAAACAAAAAAGCCAATAACGGGGCCAGACGACCGTCCTGCCTCCTGAAACAAAGTATTTCACTTGAATGCTCCACACTTCCTTATTGTACACCTGTACACCCAGCACCTTTCTATGATTAATATGCAGACACAAATATTACAGTGGAACATCCGAGGTCTTCTTCGAAACCTCGATGACATTCAAGAACTCCTCCACGACCTCAATCCAAAAGTGCTGTGTGTACAAGAGACACATCTAAAACCACAACACACAAACTTTCTACGCAACTACGTCATTTTTCGTAAGGACCGAGATGATGCCACGGTATCATCTGGTGGTGTAGCCATTATAGTCAATCAATCAGTAGCATGTACACATTTACCACTACAAACATCCCTGGAAGCAGTAGCTGCTCGAGCAGTTCTTTTAGATAAACTCATCACCATTTGCTCTCTGTACATACCGCCACAATACAACCTACAAAAACAAGAATTCCAGTCCTTGGTGGATGGACTGCCGGAGCCTTATCTGGTCCTTGGGGACTTGAATGCGCATAGCGATCTATGACTCTCGCTGCGATGCGCGAGGTCGTCCGATTCAAAATTTTCTTTTTTCTTCCGGCGCGTGTCTGTTGAATCGGAAAGAGCCAACATATTATAATCTCGCCAACAATTCCTACTCGTCAATAGACCTCAGCATTACATCTCCATCCCTTCTTCCAGTCCTTAATTGGAAAGTTATTGGGAATCCCTATGGAAGTGACCATTTCCCAATAGTTCTAAGCGCAGCAATAACAAATCAATATCCACCACAGGTTCCTAAATGGCAGACCGAAACAGCCGATTGGGAACAGTTTCGAAAACTTACCCTCTTAAGCTGGACTGACGTGTGTACCTTAAGTATACAAGCTGCTGTGGACTACTTTGTAGCCTTTTTGATCGATGCTGCAATCAAATGCATCCCACAAACAAGCGGACGGTCTCGAAAACAACGTGTCCCATGGTGGAATAATGACTGTCGAATTGCGCGAAACAAGCAAAACAAGGCATGGAGGTTGCTTCGCGATTCTCCGACAGCAGAGAACCTTATAAACTTTAAGAACATAAAGTGCCAAGGCAGGAGGACGCGCCGACAGGCTAGAAGAGTGTCGCGTGGTTAGTGCCGCAGGGGCACGGGCACGCAAAGACTGACGCGTACACGCTGCTCGCTCGGACGAAAGTGTAACCCAGCCTTTATTGGGGCACGAACATATATATGATGCAAGCAGTAACAGGGGGCGCCACGCTCCAGTGGCGGCCTAATCAAAAGGCTGAATTGTGGCGACCTCTACATCTCCCCCCTTGAGAAAGTCTGATGGGAGGATGGAGGACGCCAAACACATCACAATGTCACAAGTTCAAACGGCGCGGCGGAACAACGCGCCGGCCGTAACGTGTTCGTGTAACACCACCACTACGGTCCCTGGCTGCTGGGGAATGTTGCAAAGGCTGCCCTTGGGGGATCGCAGGTCCCATGCTGTTGGCAGGCTGAGGTTCCTGAAGAACTTGCTGCGGTGGCGATGGTTGCTGTGCAGCTGTTGGCAGCGATTCCTCACCGGAGGCGGAAGGCACGAAAGGCACTAGGTGAAGGCGGTTGCGCTGTAGAACACCACCTCGGTCTGTTTCAACCACGTAGCTTCTTGGCCTTTGCCCCGGACTGAGGACCGTAGCTTGCACTTGGTCAGGGCGCACCCACACACGCTGACCCGTTTGGAGAGGTGGCAGGTCTCGAGCTCTGTGATGCCTATTGTAGTCGTCGGTCTGCTTACGCTTGTAGGCTACATCCTTGGCGACGACATCTTTCCTAGGCGGCCAGTTGGGATGTAGCTGGGAGTTTTGCTTCGGGACTCTGGTTCTCAGCTGACGTCCCATCAACAGCTGGGCTGGACTGAAGCCATCGACTCCCGGAGTGTCCCGATAACTGAGCAGAGCGAGGTGAGGGTCTTTGGACTTGCGGAACAGGTCCTTGACTGTTCGTACCATCCTCTCTGCCTCTCCGTTTGACTGGGCGTAGTGTGGGCTACTGGTCGCATAGTTGAAGCCATAAGACGCTGCGAATGCCGCAAACTCTTGCGACGAAAACGGTGGACCGTTGTCCGACCTGACGTCTTGTGGGATTCCGTGGCGTGCGAAGATGCTTTTGAGAGCATCGATGACTGCCCGAGCTGTAGTGCTTCTCAGGGTCACCACCTCGGGAAACCTCGAGTAGTAGTCCACCACCAGGAGGAACATCTGGCCATTGAGATGGAACAAGTCCATTCCGAGAAATTCCCAGGGACGTCCAGGTAGAGCTGTGGAGACTAGGGGTTCTGCAAGGTTCACCCGGGTGGATGCGCACTGTTCGCAGTTGATGACGAGAGAGGCGATGTCTGCTGAGATACCCGGCCACCAAACTGACTCCCGAGCTAGGGCTTTGGTTCTGTTGATGCCCTGATGGCCTTCGTGCAACAGCGTCAAGACCGCTGGCTGAAGAGACGAGGGGATGACAATCCGGGGGCCTTTCAGCAGGATACCGTCGCAGACAGAGAGCTCGTCCGCCACGGAGGCGTACTTCGACACATGCAGAGGTAGCTTGGTCTTTGGTGGCCAACCCCGCTGGCAGAAGGAGATGAGGGCCTTGCACTCTCCATCGGATTCTTGTGCCTGTCGTACATCTTCGGGGCTGAGTGGCAAGACTTCTGACATGCAGCTGACTACTTGTGCTGCGAAGAGTTCCACCGTGTCCACAGGAGTGGATGCCTTGTGGGTGATACGTGATAAGGTATCTGCTGTTGCTAACAGTTTTCCTGGCACGTGCAGCATGCGAAACTGGTACTGCATTGTCTTGAGCCGTAGTCTCTGAATACGAGGCGGCAACATATCCAGTTCCATCTTGCCCAGAAGTGAAACGAGAGGCAGGTGGTCGGTCTCGACGTCGAAGGTGATGCCACGGACAAACTCGTCGAACCTTTGGATAGCCCACGTCGTTGCCAAAGCTTCTTTTTTGGTCTGGCTGTAACGCTGTTCGGTACTCGTCATTGACCTCGAAGCGAATGCGACTGGGCGACGCTCTCCCGAGGGTTGAGTTTGCAGCAATACTGCGCCGAGTCCGAAAGAGCTTGCATCTGCAGACACTGTCGTGGCATACGACGGGTGGTACTTGGCCATGCACCTGTCTGACGTCAAGAGTTCTTTGACCTTCTTGAATGCTGCCTCTTGCTCATGCTGCCACACCCAGCTTGCAGACTTGTTCAGCAAGGCTCTGATGGGTGCTGTGACGTCAGAGATGTGTGGCAGGAATCTGGCGAGATGATTCACCATTCCAAGCAGTCGTCTAACACCCGCGACGTCTGTGGGAGCTTCCATAGCTTTGACCGCTTCAACCTTGCTTGGATCCGGCCTGATACCCTTTGCTGAGACGACAACTCCGAGGAAGGAGACCTCAGATACCCCAAAGCGACACTTGTCCTCGTTCAATGTGATGCCTGCTTTTGCAAGGCGAGATAGCACCTGGCTCAGTCTGGTGTCGTGCTCCTGGCGGGTGCGTCCAAAAACCAGAATGTCATCTATCATGTTGGCGACCCCTTCTTGGCCCTCCAGGATTCTTGCCATCTGTTTCTGGAAGTACTCGGGAGCGGAGGTGATGCCAAAGGGGAGCCGGCAAAAGCAGTATCGGCCATATGGGGTGATGAATGTCGTCAGCTCTTGGGAATCGGCAGAAAGCTTCACCTGGTGGAAGCTTGCGGTCGCATCCAGCCTTGAAAAAACTGTTGCGTCACCGAGGAGGCCAAGGACTTGCTCAACCGTTGGCAAAATATGCCGTTCACGGAGGACGACTTTGTTGAGTTGAGTCAAGTCGACGCATAGCCGGTAGGAACCATAGTCTTTCCTGACGACAACGAGGCCAGAGCACCATGGAGTTGGCTTGTCGATCCTGCGGATCACTCCCGCGCTTTCCAATTTGTCCAGCTCGCGGCGGACGACCTCGAGCAGCGGGATGGGGATCCTGCGGGGGACGCTTAGCGAGAAGGGCACGGCATCGGGTTTCAGCCGAATAACGTATTCGTCCTTGAGAGTGCCCAATCCTTTGAAGAGCTCGGCGTGCAGCGTTGCTTTGGGAGTCTTGAGTTCGTCAAGAAATTTCACAACTTTCAGGGCTTGGAGCGCTGGCAGTCCTAGAAGAGGCACAGTGAGTGACTGGATTACGTATAGGCGCTGGCAGCTTGTTTTTCCTTGCCACCGAAGTCGTGCCAGATACGAGCCTAGCACGCGAAGTGGCTGTCCTCCAGGGCCAGTGAGCAGACTGTCGACTTTGTCGAGCTTGGCAGGCAGCGTAGGGAAGTCGCTGGGTACAGCAGATACTTCGGCGCCGGAGTCGACTTTGAACTGCGCTGTGTAGTTGTCAACGGTCACGTCGACGAACTTTGCAGCGGCGGGCGTGCCCACGGCATGCAGGTGAACGGAGCCGAGCTTGTTCTGCTGGTGCTTCCGCGAGCGGCAAACTTCAGCGAAGTGGCCTTTCTTTTTGCAGAAGTTGCAGGCGGAGCGTCGAGCCGGGCAGTCCGAACGTCGGTGAGGCGCGCGGCCGCAGAATTCACATGTGGACGGCTCGCGAGTGCACTCGGCTGTCCGCTGCGACGTAGTAGGCTTAGCTCCAGAGCGGCGACGAGAGGCGAACTTGCTGGCTTTCGCGGCGTCGAGGTTGAGCTCGCGTGCGTGCTCGGTGCGGTTCTGGGTCAACTCCTTCTCTTTGTCGGCGTCTTCGGACTGACGGGCCTGTGTCCATGCCTCCTTGAGCGTCAGCTTCGCGTTTCGGCACAGCTGATCCGAGAGGCGAGAGTCACGGAGGCCGACGACGAACCGGTCGCGTACGAGCCCTTCCTCGACAGCAGCTGACGGGTAGTTGCAGCGCTTCACCATCCTACACAGTTCCGCGTAGTACGTGTCGACGCTTTCGCCGGGTAGCTGAACACGCCTGTGGAACCGCGACGACTCGTAGAGCTCGTTGGCCGGGTGCGCGAAGTGCTCAGTGAAGCGCGCGGCGACAACTTGGTACGAGGCGAGCGACTCGGCGTCGAGCGAGAACGTCTCGAGGAGCGGACGTGCCTCCGGGCCCATGCAGTACAGTAGCGAGCGTACCTGCACGTCTTCCGACGCTTTTGTCAGTCCCAAAACCGCGGTGAAGTCTTCGTAGCGGCTGAGCCATGTCGACCATGTTGCCGGGTTCGCGAAGTCGAACGGTGCCGGTGGCTGAAGGTTGACGCCGTACAGTTTCGGCGGCTCGCCGTTCTCGAGGTCCATCGTGCTGCCGTGCTGCCGTTCCGTCGTGGTAAGGCCTAGGGCTGGGGGGCGTTATTCCTACGCTCCGAACTTACTGTCACGCGATGTCATCCCACTTCTGACACCATGTCGCGTGGTTAGTGCCGCAGGGGCACGGGCACGCAAAGACTGACGCGTACACGCTGCTCGCTCGGACGAAAGTGTAACCCAGCCTTTATTGGGGCACGAACATATATATGATGCAAGCAGTAACAGGGGGCGCCACGCTCCAGTGGCGGCCTAATCAAAAGGCTGAATTGTGGCGACCTCTACAAAGAGAAAGTTGGCAGAAGTTTTTATCAGGCATTAGTTCATATACACATGAGGGTAAAATCTGGAACAGGGTCACTAGGGTAGTAGGAAGACAAGCGTATTCACTTCCTCTAGTAAGCACAGAAGGTGACAGCTTGGAAGACCAGGCGAACTACCTAGGCGCACACTTCGAACAAGTGTCCAGTTCTGCGCATTACTCTGAAGTCTTCCAACGGTACAAAACAAGAATAGAAAAACAGAAACTAGAGCGGAAAAGCACAAAGCACGAGGCATATAACCAACCTTTCAGCTTAGCTGAGCTACAGGTATCGCTAAGCTGCTGCAGTAATTCCGCCCCAGGTTCTGACCGTGTGGTATATGACATGTTGAAAAACCTACCTGCCGAAACGAAAAAAAAAACCTTACTTTCCCTGTATAATGCCATCTGGTTTTCCGGCGAGATCCCCTCGTCATGGAAAAAGGCGATTGTCATTCCTATTCTTAAACAGGGCAAAGATCCATCCTCCGTTACGAGTTACAGGCCCATCGCGCTAACAAGCTGTCTGTGTAAACTTTTCGAAAAGATGATAAACCGCCGACTTATACATTTCCTGGAAACGAACAATCTACTTGACCCGTACCAGTGCGGATTTCGCAAGGGCAGATCCACCATTGACCACCTGTTACGTATCGAGGCACAAATCCGTAACGCATTCGCCCACAGGCAGTTCTTTCTTTCTGTGTTCCTCGATATGGAAAAGGCTTACGACACAACATGGCGCTTTGGAATACAAAGAGACCTGTCCCACCTTGGTGTACGTGGTAGAATGCTAGATATAATAGAGAGCTACTTGTCGGATCGTACGTTTCAAGTCCGGGTAGGAAATGTTCTATCAAGACCATTTCCTCAAGAAACGGGAGTGCCACAGGGTGGTGTACTTAGCTGTACACTCTTTATTATCAAAATGAACTCCTTGCGCCTCTGCATACCACGAAATATGTTTTATTGCACATATCTCGACGATGTACAGGTCGGTTTTAAGTCGTGCAACCTTTCGATCTGTGAGCGTCAGGTCCAGCTAAGGCCGAACAAGATCTCCAAATGGGCGGACGAGAATGGTTTCAGCCTTAATCCTCAAAAAAGCACCTGTGTCCTGTTCTCTCGAAAGAGAGGCCTTCATCCTGATCCAGATATTGACCTGCATGGTCAACATCTCCGTGAAGACGGAGCACAAATTCTTAGGCTTAATTCTGGATAGTAAGCTTACGTTTGTATCGCACATTAAATATTTAAAAAACAAATGCCTAAAAACAATGAATGTTCTAAAAGTGTTGTCACGCACTACGTGGGGTAGTGACAAAAAGTGTCTGTTGAATCTGTACAAAAGCCTCATACGCACTCGCCTAGACTACGGGGCAATAATCTATCAGTCGGCGACACCAAGCGCCTTGAAGATGCTTGACCCTGTCCACCATCTAGGCATTCACCTTTCTACGGGCGCCTTTCGCACCAGCCCCGTGGGAAGCCTCTACGTCGAATCGGACGAGTGGTCGCTACACCTACAGAGATCTTACCTATCTTTTGTATATTTTCTGAAGGTGAACGCAAACAAGGAACACCCCTCACACTCCACAATCAATGATTTGTCCAGTTCTGCCCTTTTCGACAACCGTCCTTCGGTGAGACAGCCGTACTCACTTCGTGTGAGGGCTCTAGCTGAAGAATGGGTGTGCCAATTCTCGAACACTCTCTAATGGCTCCCGCTCCACATCTCCCGCCGTGGCAAGTGGCAGCTTATAGATTGTGATGTTTCTTTCGTGGAAGTTACCAAGCACGCGCCACTTGCACATATCCGTACACACTTCCTCGAACTCCAGCACAAAGACACGTGCCCAGAATTCTTTACAGATGCCTCAAAATCCAATACTGTGTCATACGCAGCGGTTGGTCCATCCTTTTCCGATTCCGGTATTCTGCACCCAAACTCAAGTATCTTCACAGCGGAAGCTTACGCGATACTTGCGGCCGTTAAGCACATAAAACAATTAAAACTACAAAAGGCAGTTATCTACACGGATTCCCTAAGCGTGGTAAAAGCTTTAAAAACTGAAAAAACACAAAAACCCTGTCCTTGTCTCGCTATACTCTCTTTTATGCACGATCTACACACTCGAACAACATGTTGTAGCGTGCTGGGTGCCAGGGCACCGCGAGATTGCAGGCAACGTGCTAGCGGATCACCTAGCAGCATCCGCCCACGAAAACGGTCCCAATACACTCATAGCTATTCCCCCACTAGACTTAAAACCCTTCCTCAAAAGAAAGCTCAGGGCCTTTTGGCAGACCACATGGGATATGCAGACAAGAAATAAGCTACACGTTATCAAACCGCATCTAGGTAATTGGCCGCCGGTACCGAAGTCACGCTACACAGAAGTTACACTCTGCAGACTTAGGATTGGCCACACATACAGTACACATTCATACCTTTTGTCCGGAGGCGATCCACCTTTGTGTGATCACTGTGGCGATCCCCTAACTGTACTGCACACCCTACTGCAATGCACGGAACTAGACGCTCTCAGGACAAAGCATTTTTCATCATTATACCTGCAGTTCCCACTCCATCCCGCTATGTTCATTGGCAGAGAACCACTTTTTAAATATCAGTCTCTCTTCGAATTTTTAAAGGATGTACATAACTTCAACATTATTTTTCCAGGCGCTCCGTAGCACGGCCTCATGATTGAGGCTGCTGCTGCGGTTTCTATCCTTGGGGACTTTAATGCACATAGCAGTCTATGGGGCGACTCTCGCTGCGACGCACGAGGTCGTCTGATTGAACAATTCCTCTTCTCTTCCGGTGCGTGTCAAAGGAAGCACCTGCCTCCCGGCCTTTGGGCTGAAAGGTCTTGAGGAGGCATTCGTGCTGTCATCCCGCCTCTCACTTGTAAATACCATGCTCACTCGTCATTTATCCTACACCCATAGATCACACCACTTGTCACGGCCATAATTTTATACTCTATACACATCTTTTACGCTTCTTTAAAGCGCGTGATTTTAGGCCTCTATACAGCCACAATACACCCGATCATCGTAATCATTGGTCATCGCTAACACCACATAACAGACATGGCGCTCTTTGGCCACCCATGGCCCTTGCGTCACAAAACCCCACTAATCAATCAAGCTAATGCGGCCACCAGCGATAAGGCTCCAATGTTTGATGCCGCATGTATAAATGCCGACGCGCCTTGGTGCAGATCAGTTATCGACGGCCGACGCTGTGTTTGTTGCTATCAGTGTACAGTGTGTATTTCTGTAGTTTGACTTTGCTTTTCCCGGCCACAAGTTCGGCCAAATAGTTTAGTCTAACACACTGACTGTTGCCTTCGTCAAATTCACGACCCCGTGACAATATGTTATCAAGACAATCTCTTTCATGGTGGCCATGTCATGTTGATTATTCAAGTACCCAGTGCTTGGGAGCTTCACTCAGTGTCATTGACCATGGTTTCCAGGTGGCCTAAGTTGATGTGAAATGAAAGTGCCTCCACTGTGTCACTCGCATTGAAACAAGAAATGCCACATTTACACGCGTAAGGAACACACCTTTTCCCCCCCAAGAAACTGAAGCAATGTTTGGAGGTGCATTTATTATGTAGAGTAAAACTTATGAAAACAATTTTGGGATGAGTGAAAATTGCAAGTAACACAAAGAAGCCACAGTTCTGCCGCAAGGGCAAAGGAATGAATGCGACAGGAACTGACTGGAATGTTATACAAAGTAAGGCTAGCAGCTCACTTATTTAAAAAACGAAGCATCACGCGAAGTGACTTTCGTGCTGTCTATGGCTTCAATGCAAACTGCCTTGAGTGCACAAGCCGTGTGCTGATCCCCTCTAGAGAGACAGGATACACTGGGCAATCACAGTTGCGCAGCCCCCCCTCCAGCGCCTTTTGCACGGCACATGCTTTCACTCGCACATGAGTATACACTGCATGGGGTGATTGGTGCAATTGGGACATTACACAGAACATCGCTGCAAAGCCGACAGCAAAAATGCACCTGGAGTCTCCATATGATTTAGAGATGGTTGATTAACGGATTTCGATGAAGGTTTTTTGATCGATTAATCGATATTTTTGACGGACGCTATTAAAAAAGCTGAAAAACGATTTTTAGTTCGTGCAGGAGCCTACTTATTTGGTAGGTGGAACCAAAATGAAAAACACTAGAACGTAATGGTTTGATAAGTGAGGTCATTTGTTTTGGTCATTCTACAAGTTTAATGTCCCAAAGTGGTCGAGGTTATGGGAGACACCGTAATGGACGGCTCCGTATGATTTCGACTACCTGCAATTGCACAGTACACAAGTCTCTGACATTTTGCCACAGTTGAAATGCGACCCCTGCAGTCAAGATCGAACTGGCGTCCTTGGGTAAGCGGCCTAGCACCACAACGACTGTGCCACTGCGGCGACTCATTTTTGTTTTGTTGAATACAAACATAATAGGCGCTAGTGGAAGGATAAACAAGATATGGTATTAAACTAAACAAGGCAGGAATCCAGGAAATGACTAGAGTGATTGATGAACAAGGAGTGTTCCTGTAATGTGGGGGAACATGCAATGGCACTACAAAATGGCCCTTATGGAGCGCATATGTTGATCTTTAGCGTAAAGAAACAATGCAAGGCGACAGAAAACACAAGAGCACAGCACTGTGGCCTCGTGTCTTCCGTCATCCTGTGTTGTTTCATTACACTAAACCTCAATATATGCAGTACCAACTAGCTCACCATTCTGTTTTGTTCAGCTTGTTGAGTGAAACAGAAGGACGAAGCAAGACAGAAAAATGACGCTAGTGAAAGGTGAGGTCCAATAAAAATCTAAAATGTTCCAGTATGGAAAGCCTAAAAAAACTTCAGGTATTGGTTTTTCCAACCTTATGCTCTTTTCTAAGGAGCGAAAGAACAACAAACGGCTGAGATGTTTGATTTGGCAACAGCCACGGTTGAACGCTAGCATTGTTGTTTGGGTGACCACGAATATCCCTAGCCCTTACAACTAGCTTCCTTGCCAAGGAAGAATCCTGTCCAAAGAAAAGTGAGCATGGCATCAAACCAACCAGCAACCTTGAGCGATCGCGGGACAATAGTCCCTCGGATGCTGCAGATGCTGCTGCGATCGACAACTCCCTTGACATGCACATAGCTGTGTGCACCGAAGGGGAGGAGGAAAGATGGGCATCAATTGTTTCTTCAACTTCTTTTATTATTTTCTAGCACGTTGGCTCATATAATGTAGTTGAAGTGATTACAAAGCGCCTTTAAACTGCTAGGTGTATACTAACCGTCCCTTCGCAAGAATCCTCAAAATCTTTGGCAGTGAAATTCATGTTTGCCTCGCCCACACCTTGAAAAGCTGACTTTTTTGAAGATAACATACTTGCACAGCCGGTTATAGACTAATAGTGATGTCGTATACCACACAAGATTGACGGATTGTTCTTCCCCCCTCTTTCATTACACTTGAAGCTTTCAATCTCCCCCATCTTTTTACCCAGTGTAGGGTAGCAAATGGTTATTCCAAACTGCCTTCCCCCCCTCTCTCTCTCTCCTGTTCCTTTCGTCGAAGTCGCGAAAACCTAAGGATTATATACCTTGCATTAGGTTGCTTATTACGCAGGGTTAAAGTAACATGCACAAATCGTGCCGCAAGCATGTCACTTCACGTGAAATTGTTTTACTATGTGTACAACGACATTTATATCAACGTGGTGAAACGTTATCTGCAAATTGTGAGTAAATAGCACTGCAACTGCAGTAACCAGTGGTCCCTACACAGCAACCAGTTAGTAGTCCGGGGCGGGACTCTGCTCTAGAGCACCGCATGGGCCGTGACTTTAAGGCCCGGGCCCAGCCCGGGCCCGGAACTCGTTCCAGTTTACCTGCCCAAACCCGGCCCGGTGACTCAAAGCGAGACCCGGGCCCGGCCCGTACCCGAGAAAAAATTTCAGCTGCGCGGCCCGGCCCGACAGAGGCCCGACTCGGTAATCTAGGTGGTGTTGCCCGAACATGGAATCGACAGCAAGGTGTTTTAAGCGGCAAATGTCTACGCTTTGTTGGTGCATGTTTCGCTAAGAATTGTACTTTAACCTACGGTAATTTCTTGTAAAAAGGGGCTCACGCTGGAAACAGTCGAGCGGACATACAGGGTACTGTGAATGTTTGTTCAGCTGTGGTTCAGCATGAGTTCAATTTCGCTAGGGACCGCAATAAAAAAGGAGGAGACAGAAGAGAACGATCTCTTCACTTTGTTTTTATTGCGTTCTATTGAAATTTAAAGCATGCTCGAATGACAAAGCCAATCGTGCACCCTCCCGGATATGTAACACCTGTTTTCAGCATAGTGACACCTTGCCACAGCAAGAGAAATAGAGGAAGAAAGGCAAATTTAGTACCTTGTTGTAAATACACTAATCAAGATAGAGGTTATAACAAACCGCGTGCACCACGTTTACTCTAGAAATACGTAGAAGCATGCTGAAAAGAAGAAAAAAATATTTCATAGCATTCTTTTTGTATATCACACCACTGCTGGTGCATACAGCTTATAAGTTCTTTGTTGCATATTTTATAGTTTTATTTCTTCACTACAGGGATGCAACAGCTGCGCCAATTGCTCCAATTTGATACAATTCCTTATTTTTGCGCCAAGCTGAGCCAAAACCGTGAAATTGGTTAAAATTGCGCCACGCTGCGCCAAAATGCCCGACCAGCTTAAAATTTTCTCAGTTGCGCAAATTTGAGCAAGAAATGGAGGCTGCGTTGGTCATCTGCAGTGTGGGCATCGTCATTCAGTACAGACGCGCAGACCCTAACCCTAACCCCTCGCGAAAGAAAACTCAGTTTCACTGCAAGGACGAAGCAATGAATGCGATAGCAACAAATTGTAATGTTATACGAAGTGAGGCTGGCAGCAAACTCTTTTGTATCCGATCTCGCGTAACTCTACAAAACGTTGATGTAAGAAAATACGGCCGCTCCAGGGAAAGATGCTCTTTCTGCACTGTGTCTTCGCATTGACAGCGCAGCACGTAGCAGGATATACGAGCAGCCCGCTGATGGCTGCCGAGATAGCGCGCACGCCAGCGATCACGGCCTTAGAATCAAAGTTCAAAGTTGCTACTCAAGCGACAGCCCCCCCCCCGCCCCCCTCTCGCGTCTTTTCATGCTCGTTCAAGACGGGCGGAGCGTTTCCTCTATGCTTTGATGGCAGGCTTCCCGAGCTGAGTGGTGTTATCGCATACGCCCTCCGAGCGATGGAGATGGGCTGGCTCGTTTGATATCTGCTTCAGCCGCGTTCGTCGCCCGCATTCGCGTGCTTTTATCCGCGGTAGAACATACTATGTACAGGGATATTCTAAAAAGACAGGGCGTGCAAGCACGGACACAAGAAAGAAGTCAGGACACCACAAACGCCGACTAATAGCTGAAGAGACGCACAACGGCTGAAAAGACAGAAGGCACGAAAACTTATCTGCGCGTGCCCATGCAACAGGCGAACCCATCAATCCGGCACGCGTGGCGGTCTACGTGGAAGATAACTGTTAAGGCATTTGATTTCATCTTTATGCAAGTTAATCGATGGTTGGCTCACGCATGCGCTACCACTATTCTCGATATGCCATGCTTCAATCATCAGGCGCGTTTCTTCATTTCTATGCCGGTATAACACTGCGCATTCATCAAATTTTGGCGTGCACTTACAATCTCGATAATGTAAAGATAGATTAGAAGGCTACAGGGATATGTTATAAATTTGAACTTTATACGGGAGGTGACAACAAAAACTTGTCGAGAGTGTCCATATAGTTGCTATCGCAATAGAAAAAGACAGTAGTTCTGCGGAACGCTTTTTAAGCCACTTTTGCCGCAGTACACTGGTGTCCTGCGGAAAAGCATACTGAGATTTAGAAGGGGCTATTAGTACTAGCTGTCAGAGACTCAGCACATGTTTGTTCCTTAATTACTCATTCGTGTACGCGCCGTGTAATTACGAGTACTAGTATGATCGCTGACGTCTACAAAATTATTGGCAATCATTTGGAGCTGCTGTGTATGGCGTTTCTGCGGCCTTGAGAAACAATAGACAAAAGCGTATGCCAGTTTTCGTTTAGGGGCGTAGCTCCTCTTAGTCTAACCTTGTCCCATGTCAGGCGTAACCGCGGCAGTATCTCCCTAACAGTATGATAGCGCTGTCCCATAGAGATGCATGCAAACTGCAGTTGGGTGACGATACACTAGATGGCGCCGTCCCATAAAGATAGAAAAATAAATAAAAGAAAATAAATAAATAAATAAAAAATAAAATGAAAATGAAAAAAAATAAAAATAATAAATAAAGACATAAAAAATTAAAGAAAAGAAAATAAAAAAGGAAAAACGGGAAAAGGAAAAATAATCAAAGCGGCGTATCACTTTGATTACTGCTGGGCGAAACCACTGAACATTTATTTCACGGTGTACACATGATTGCTTCAGGAGCTTCGCCCAAGCTCTTCATCATTCACCCGTGGATATGCTGTAATTTTTTTTTCACTACCCCCACTTGCTCCTGCTTTACGAATCTCCCAAATTTCCAGGTTGCCAGGTTCGCAGGTCCGCATAAGCATTTCCAATGCCTGTTGAATTATTCGAAAGCTCCTGCAAATGCTAATGTGGACTTAGTCATTGTTTGCACTGTGGGGTGGCTCAACACACTGCTTATATTGAAATAGCAGTGTTCACGTGCACCGTGCACGAATTAGCTGATGTTGAATGGTTTTTACATATTTTTGTTTTCTTTTCTAAAAATAAGCCTTCTTTGTTATACTGCTCCAAATTTGGAATTTCAGGCTAAAAAATTCAGGGTTTTTTTTTCATAACCTGCTACAAATTTGGATTTTTGTGCTCCAAAAGCAACATTTTGCTGCTCCAAAAAGTGCTCCAAATCCTATTTCGGCTGTTGCATCCCTGCACGTATTATTGTGCAAAGAATCAAATTATCAAGAGATACTGGCCTTAAGCACGCCATGCCCTGTTGCATCACATATCCTGCCGCACTAAAGTTTATCGCACTGCTTGCGCTAGCCGCAGGGGCGCACATCTGCCTTGCGAATTGTGAAGGCATCGGCCGTCGTTATTCTTCACTTCCACCACTGGAGCAAATGCAGGATGTGGGGACCTCTGCAGAATGAACATAGCTGTCCAGCTCATCCCTTCCCTTCTCTAGTTCCCGAACGTCGGGCCACTCTTCAATGTCATCTATAAAACTCCTGTTTGAGGGCTTATTTTTGCAGTTTTCAGCAGTGTATGTTATGCATGGTTTACACCGTGCTCTTTTTTCCACATTATAATACATGACTTCCTGACGGTGTTGTACTGGTAGAAGATGGTCATTCGACTACGCGGGTAGGAGTGGCAGGAGGTCGACGAAGTGATTTCGATGTTCGTTCCAGTGTGGTAATAAAAGCATGAATAACCTTGTCGACGCTTAAGCCTTAACCAGACGTACACGTTACAACGCATCAGCGTGTGGCGTGTAGACTCAGCGCCGCGCCCTTGGCACACATAGGGAGAGGGCACGCCACGCGCTGACTCGTTGTAACGCGTTCGTATGGTTAGGGCTTTACTCACTGGATGCATATGGTTCGAGATAAAAAAGGACACCACCGGGCACAAAATTTGTAATTGTCTTTTTTCAAGCCAGATATTTCGTCAAGCGAATATACTTTGCCCCACGCCTTGTTTAATGGACCAATGCTGTTCCTACACATTCCAACGCTGTTGCGGCAGTATCATGTTGCTTTTGCACTATATAGCGCAGGGGTCCCAAACATGCGGCCCGCACATGACTGTCTTCATCCCATTTTTTTAAAAAAAAGTTTCTTTAAGTGCGGTCTTAAGCTGCGCGGGCATAACAGGTCTAAAGCATCTGTTTCTTTTTTTGTGGGGTACCTCCTGCGGCCACCATGAGTTGATACATAACCGTGCAACAAAACTCTATATTTCAGAATCGGTGTCCAGATTTCAGTCATCTCAGAGATAGGTATCGATATGTTGTTGGAATCCTGCCGCCATATACTCTTCAGAAATGACCCATACACGAGATATGGAAAATGTCTTTCAAATGGCAACGTTAGCTGGCATTCGGTACAACCTCTTCCACCCACACCCCTCTCCCCTTCACTGTCCTGGCCCTTGCTGGAGTAAATTTTTGTGAATGCGGCCCGTTAGCTGAGGAGAGTTTCAGACCCCTGATATAGCAAGACGAAAGCTCGGACGTTGAAGGGCCAGTAAACAACCCCGATGTCCAAAAATTGTAATGAAAAGAAATATGCGCACTTTTGCTATGTGAACATGCTGCCGCAAGAATTTTGCGAATACGTGCTATAATAAGGAAGTTACAGGGGTTAGAGCATCCGTTTGAGCTGGTTTCAAATTTTCGCGCGGCCTCACCACCCTTCTCCGCCACATGGAGGAAAAGGCGTAGCCCGTCGTCGTGACTCCGCCCACTTCGGCAACGTGACACGACGTCAACAATTGACGTCATGGGCGAGCTTGATCAGTCGCAATGCACTTCCGCTTGCTGCGGCTCCTGGTTGTTTATTGTTTATATTGTCGCACGTGCTCCGTAACTTGACGGGAAGTTTTCGGCTCTTCACTATTTTTAAACCTTTGTGACAGTTCACAATGCAGCAGGAATGCGTGCTTGCTTTCCGAGACGTCGAAGGGGCGCGAGAGAAAAGCCTGGAGAACCCCGCTTGCCGCGTGAGCAAGCGCGACCCGTCCGAGCTAGTCCGAGCCACCATAGTCCGAGCTACCGGAGATTCCCCTCTCCCCGCTCGATTTGCAGCCGGCAACTGAACAACGCTTCGCCGAAGTGCGTGCAGGTGCTATGCAGTGCGAGGAATATACGCGCGACAACTGCGTGGCCGAAACCGCATCACCGCAGGGCCAAGAAACAAGGCGCAGTTTCGTAGCGGTGGGTGGGAACAGGAACTGACGTTAACTTGACAATTGTTTGTTGAGACCTGGTTTAGACCAATCGACGAGCTCAGTGCTACGTCAGCTCGGCGATCGCCGAGTTGACGTCACTGCGCGTACGAGGAGGATTGATCAGGCGTAGGAAAGAAGCGCGGGAATTGTTTTTCGAAATGAAGGGTCTGCGCGGCGCGCAGCGCTGTAATATTCGGAAAACGTGATCGCCGCGGTCTACTGTACGGATTAGCGAGCTTGTTTGGCGTGTGTAAAAAAAAAGTCGCAGCCTGTTTACGGGCCCTTTAACAATGTGGGCACACAAAGCAGGCTGTGCATGTCATGACCACATGGAGCCGTGAAGGGTCCAAGGAAATATATTGTCTTTATAGGGATTCTATGTCACGAGCCTTCATGCAGTCGTTTCGTTTTAGTGGAGGGCTGCAACTTTCAGGAACGTTTTCCCGCTTTGGATCTCTGTGATTGCTCTTTCTTACGATGATAAGTTATAGGTATAAATTTATTACATTGCATTTATAATTGCGATTACAGAATAACATTTCGGATATAAAATAATAACATATGCAAATAGAGCACAGAATAGCGAGGTGTTAACTATATAAGCACTTGGTCTATTTGCTAATTTTAGCTCGGCTGTCTTAGATAAATCAAGTAGCATCATATGCAAGCAGCAAAAGTTCACTACTTGTCTCTCATAAAGTGCGGAGAGCTGGGCTTGTTGGTTGTATATGATTAGAAAAAACAGCGCAAAACCACAGGACACACAGGAAGGGAACGCACACAGCGCTGACTCTCAACAAATTTATTGTGAAAAACCAAATGCATCGCCTATAAATAGAGAGTCCTCATAAACTCCCAGAAGCGTTAGAACAACAGGTGAAGCGACTGGTAGCCGCAGGCTATCCTGAACATGTAATCGTTGCTGTCGCAGAGAGCATGCGCAAAAAATTTCGAGCATGTAATAAGGAAAATCATGAACCTGAAAAGGGCAAAAAAAGAAAAAGTGGCTGTCATTCCATAAATACACAGAACATCGCTTAACTTGAAAAGAATCGCGCAAAAAGCAAACATTAAGGTGGTGTTTTCTGCTCCTGCAAAATTAAACAGTATTTGCCGTTTGACGAGGCCATACAATTCAATGAACCGGGAAGAAGGTTGTCAGAAGAAGTACAGAACTAGGTATATCGATTGTATTGAAAATGTTGTGTATCAGATTCCTCTCACATGTGGTAGATATTATGTAGGTCAGACGGGTCGTTGTGCTAACGATAGAATGAGAGAGCATGACAACAATGTAAAACGTGCACAAGATGGCTGGTTAGCCATCCACTGTAGGTCGTGCACGTGCTCACCTATCTTTGAGAAATGTGGTGCTGTCAGTAAGCACAGGGATCGCCTAACACATGAGGTTGTTGAAGCGTATAAGATTGCACAGTTGGGTGAAAACTGTGTCAGCACCTCGTCAATCGCATTATTAATGGAGTATCTACGGAGGCGCCTCGTTTGACGTAATCTGTCTCGGTTGTGCTATTCGCGGCCTATCTGCGCTATGTCCAGTGTTGCACTAATATGTGAGTGGTTCATGTGTATTTATAGGCGATGCATTTGGTTTTTCACAATAAATTTGTTGAGAGTCAGCGCTGTGTGCGTTCCCTTCCTGTGTGTCCTGTGGTTTTGCGCTGTTTTTTCTAATCTTGTCTCTCATAAAACTTCTCCAAATAGCTTTCCCGGCATAAAAAAGCGTTTTTTCAAGATAAAATGTGAAACACATATGTATGCACAACGTATGTGGAACATGAAAGACATGAGGACATGAAAGAGAAAAATGATTTTTCTACTATCAGTAAATTACTCTTACAATTCCAAATCACCACGCTTGCCGCGACAAGACTTTCGGTAAACGCGAAAAAGAAAATGCGGGTTCACCTTGAAATTCGCGCAGCAGACGCCGTGACGTCATAGATTCTGACGGCGTTTACTAGGGCCTACGTAGTTACTAATCGGTAAAAATGATGTAATTGACATCTGAGGTGGCCATAGACTTAACATACCAAGTTTCAGGAAATTTCCTTCAGCCAATGTTCCGAAAATACGACAAATACTGTTTGAAATCCGTGATGTCATGCGCGGAGATTTCAGCGCGGAATTTAAAAATGGAACTTTCACCTTGATTTTCTTCTCTGTTCATAAACTTATGGTTGTGAAGGGAATGTCATTCTACCAGGGGTGAGACAGCTGCGCATATTGCGCATTTTTGATACGATTCCGTTTTCCTGCGCCAAGCTGCTCCAAAAGCATAAAAATCGCGAAAATTGCGCCGAACTGCTACAAAACAGTCTCGAAAGCAGGAATTTTGATGCCCACGTCAGCTCCAGTGATGGAAAAAGGCTGCGTTGTGATGTTTTTCTAAGCAGCGCCAGGGGTACCAAGAAAATAAGACGTTCGCAGAACACATAGACGCGCCCAAACGTGTTTCTTCTATGCAGCTTTCTAATGAAGGCTACCATGGTGCCACCACAATCTCCTCTGGACCGTTGTAAATATGTGGGACCCCGCAAAAATGTGCTGCCGTGCCCCGAGCGGCCAGAACGAATGCAACCCGCTCCGGTTCACGGCCGGTCTGGAGGCGCGCGCTCGCTCCCTTCCTTACGGCCTGTGCAGCCGCATGGAGTACAATGGAACTTTTTCTATACACTCACGACGGCGCGCTCCGTGTGAGGGCGCTGCGAGCAACTTGGGGATTATCTATCTATCTATATACAATAGGTACGAGGTGCTTCGAGGTCTGTGGAAAGGTGTAATGGTTCCGGGGCTTACTTTTGGGAACTCAGTGGTGTGCATGAGGGCAGAGGTGCAATCGGGAATGGATATAAATCAAAGGACTTTGAGACGCCTCGCGTTGGGTGCTCACGGGAAGACGACAAATGAGGCTGTAAAGGGCGATATGGGATGGGCAGGTTTTGAGGCGAGGGAGGCTCAGAGCAAAATAAGGTTCGAAGAAAGGCTAAGGAATATGAAGGAGAGTAGATGGGCAGAGAAGGTGTTCCGTTACTTGTATAGGAAGAGCGTGGACACACAGTGGAGAAAAAGAACTAGGAGGCTCACTGGTAAATATACGGCTGGTAGTGTAAGCAGTATATCAACAAAGAGCGTTAAGCGAAAAGTCAGAGAGGCGGAGAGGATTTACTGGATGGCAGCTATGGAGAAAAAACCGGCTTTGAGTAACTACCGAAAGGGCAAAATTGAAATAAGGAGGGAGGCATTTTACGACAATTCAATGGGAAGCGCTTTACTGTTTGAAGCGAGATCGGGTTGCCTTAGAACGGGTAGTTATAAAGCGAGATTCAGTAAAGAAGAACAATGCACGTGCTGCGGGGAAGATCAGGAAACGGCGGAGCATGTTCTGATTGAATGTGGAGACATCCACCCAGGTGTACGTTTGGGCACGAGCCTACATGACGCCTTGGGTTTTAGAGACAATGGAAAGCTGAACACACCCGCGATTGAAATAAGAGAGGTTTTTTTTTTTTCGAGCCTGGTGGCACACTTGTCACCGCCCCGTTATAAAGGGGACGCTCATAGCATCCATCCATCCATCCATCCATCCAAAGCGCGTTGCGCCGCATGCGTTTCGTATTGTACACCAGCTGTGCCAGGCGAATTTCTCGTGATAATTATTTTTTGCGGTTGTAGAAAGCGGTGAAAGAAGTACAGGTGCGTGTGGGGACAGTCTTCCTTTCTCGGCACTGGCTACGTCTGTTTGGTGGCTTGTCCGGGCAGGGACCGTCTTTTCGAAACAAATCTTCCCCTCCTCAACCCAGGGGGGGGGGGGGGGGGAGGTCGTGCCGGGATAGACGTATGGATGATGATGGGTTGATGAGTATCGTATAACTCTGGGACAACGCGCCTCCGGGCGCCGCGTCTCCTCCCATCTGACAACGGCAACAACAATATTTTTTTAAGACCCGACCACTTTATATTGGATGGAGGCGAAAATGCTTGATGCCCGTGTGCTTAGATTTAGGTGCACGTTAGGGAACCCCAGGTGGTCGAAATTTCCGGAGAGCTTCACTATGGCATCGTTCATATCCATATCGTGGTTTTGGGATGACCATGCTGATGCAGAAATCCCCGAGTGCGTCCTTTACAATGGGACGGGTAATATCATTCTTATGGCGAGCCACTGGGATAGGGTTGACCTTACGTGCATGATCGGTGCGACTAGAAGTATGACATGGCGGTGAAATATGCGACCGGCCAGATGATGCGTTACTATGATACAGGGTGTGGAAAAAAGATAATGTGGACAATTTTGTGCGCACAGCAAGCGGCGGCATCTTCAGCGTTCCTTTCAAAGATGAAGCGCTTTGAAATCGCGAGTATGATGATAAGATGAATCGTGCTGCTTTGTTCTGAACGGCTTCCAGTAGAATAATTAGGGTTATGCGATGGGGATGCCAAGTGACTGATGCATGAAGTTACTTCATGAAGCCTGGTATCGTCGACCGGTCGCGTCATTCGGGAAAGTAGCTTGCTGCCGTACGCACCGCACTTGGATATACGTGTCGCAGTGAGTTTCCCCGACGTATGTTTCGTGTTCGTGCGCCAGCTTTTGCGAAGTGACCTTCGTGTGTGCTTGGTCTTCTGGTGCAGCGTTCGCACAGCGCACACGTGGATTACTGTTGTGTGCCATTTTGCAAGTCGCGGTCTGGAAAGACCGCCGGCGTGTCATTTCACCAATTCCCTGCTGATGAGGAACTATACGCGAAGTGGCAGAAAATCATTTCACGGGAAAATGTCCTGATTAATGTCGTCTCCCTCCACTCCACTCCTGCAAAGAAACCACGCAAAGAGTCAAAAGCTCGAGGCTCTGCTCCGAATTCAGGCAAGCCGACGAAACAAAATTCTTCTTCTTCTTCTTCTTCTTCTTTTATTATTATTATTATTATTATTATTATTATTATTATTATTATTATTCCTGCTTTGTTATTTTCAAGTACAGTGACGGCCGGTATTTGAAATAAACGTTTCCTAAACCATTTTTTCTCAAAGACTAAGTGACGGATCGGCCGAGCCTACTGAGTGCGAGCCAAATGCAATATTCATCCGCTTACTTATTCTCGAAATTACAGAAAACTAAAAGGCTTTGTTATAACCGCGTGGATGCTCTGCCGAGCAACAGAAACGGGCGTATGAACGGTCCGCGCCACCCCTTCGGAAAAGCGGAATTTACCAGAGTCATCATATTTATACTTGCTGCCATGTTTCTATCGCACTGGTACCATGCATACCATATAGAGTAACTTCAGAAAGGGCCGCGGTAAGTCTGAAGCCAAGCACTTCCTGCGCGCGCTAGCTTCAGCAACGGCCGGGAGCGGGTTGGCTCGGAGCGCCCCCACGACATTGCGGTCATAGGTAGAAACAGCCCCCCGTGCGCAGGCCGTAAAGGAAGGAGCGAGCGCGCGCCTCCAGACCGGCCGTGTCCGGTTTTACCCCCGTTAGCAACTAATTTATTTATAAGGCAAGCATATTTGAATGGCATTTCGCATTTAATGAAGCCATCGCACGCCGCACCGCACATCGGGTGTCTGCGGGTAGCGAGTGACCCACGTGGTAGCAGCACTAAGACTCGTCGTCTAGTGCGTAACCATGACACTCGCACGATTTCCAGACCCGTGGTGACAGAACGTGTGGAGTGCTGGTACTAATTCATGCTCGTGAGCGTTCAAACAATTTCAAACGACATTAACGGACACCTCGGCACCTAATTCGTGGTAGCAACAACTTGTAGGTTTGGGCGAGTCGGTTCATGATGCGAAAACTGAAGCAGCGCGAAAAAAACGACGACAAAAATGGGAGCACACACAACAGGACTAGCGCTGAACTGCCAACTGAATGTTTATTGAAGAATCACCACTTATAGCTATGCCACCAAAAACGCCTTGTCACACAAAAAACGCCACAAAAAACCAACGATTGCGGACATGCGTATTGCTAAACTAACAGGTGTTTATCGAGAAAAGATCTCTCATGAGACGGCGCGAAGGGCTCGAAGAGCGCGCTTTAAAGGTCGTCGCTGAAAACTGAAGCAGCGCTAGTCCTGTTGTGTGTGTTCCTATTTTTGTCGTCGTTTTTTTCGCGCTGCTTCAGTTTTCGCTAATTCGTGGCTCATGGCGCGTCGGCGATCACGTGGCACAGTTTTCATACACGGTGATTTGCCACTGCTCTATGTCGGTTTTGTAATCAAAACGCGGAATGAACGTTTTGATACACGTAAGAGGTGTCACTTCGGGCTGGCTGTGGCCGCTACAGTGAACGAAGTGACCTTCGTGCTCTCTGTAACTTCAACGCAAACTTGCGGTGAGAGCGCAAGACGTACAGACGGGTCCACTGTTAAAAGGAACACTTGTGTTTCGGTTATGTCCGGATTTCGCTCTCCTACAAAAGCTTAATGGCTTAGATTTGCATAACACTACTGGTGGTTGACAGTTCCGAGCCCGTTACTAGTAACGTTCACGAGCAATCTTTCCGCATTCAATAACCCTTAGGGGGCCAACAAAATGACAGTTGCTCATTCGAGTGTTCACTTTAAGAGTGGACTGTACTAGGTAAGCGCGCGCGCAGGAGCGACCACGCGCTGAGATGAGCACAGGCTCATCTCAGCGCGTGGGGCGACGACCTTTAAAGCGCGCTCTTCGAGCCCTTCGCCCCATCTCGCTAATGATAACAAAAACGCGCTGATGTACCCTGATCTCTGAGTACCGCCACCGGCAAATGGTGTATATAAATAGCACGCCGTTAGTATGGCGAAGAACGTGCCGTCTGTGGCGGAGTCGTTTTGCGCTGCGCGCTGGGGATCGAGGGGTCTTAAGTTAGACTCCCGGTGACGGAACTTTTTCTTCTAGTTTTTCTTTGCCATATGTTAGTCTGTATTCATATTGCTTTTTTAGCGCAAAAAACGACACCACAAGAAAGAAGACGAAACACAGCGCTTTGTTTCGTCTTCTTTCTTGTGGTGTCGTTTTTTGCGCTAAAAAGCAATATAGATTCTCACCAACTAGCCCGCCAACGCATTCTGTTGAACTATGTTAGTCTTTATATTTTACGACCTCATATCCGTAACGGAAATGCGTCAGTGGAGCCGTGAAGGACCCCGGCATAAAACACTTTCGTGTTAAAAAAGGGAACAGAGAGAAGCGCAGCGCTTGTCTCTGTTCCCTTTTTTGTCTCTTGTCTGTTCTGCACTGGTTGTTGCAAAGGGATTACCAACTAATCGAGTGGAACGCTGTGCTAATGGTTTCAAGTACATGCTTTTGCGGATTCCGATCTTGTCATGGCATAGCATACAAAATATTTCTAGACTTTTGCGATAGCGTCTGATTTGTAGGAATTCTAGATTTGCTGAAATTAGAAGAGCGCTTGGGGAAATTTTTCAACTGTACGAATTAAAAATAAACCTAGCTGCTTTTTTCTGAATATTTTCTAGTTTGCTTATATTTGCATTTGTGTGCAGATCCCATACTGCGGCAGCATATTCTTGTGTTGGTCTTATATAGATTTTATAAGCCAAAAGTTTTACATCTCTTGAAGCCTCAGAAAGTGTTCGCTGCAAGTATCCTACACTCAGCCAAAAGAGAGCAACGGCGGTATAGGGGTTCCTCCTTTGAGGGAGCAAGTGCATTGACTCTTCTAAAAGGAGCAACGGCAAGGGGACGAACCGTTGCTCTCCTTTCAGTTGCTCCTTCAGGGGATGAATGGTTAGTCCTCCCAGTTGCTCCTTGAGGACTAACTCTTACTCCTTCCTGATGCTCCTCAAGGGAGCAACGGGTGCTCCTTCCCGTTACTCTTTAGTTTCTTCTTGGGCCAAAAAAAAAGTCGTTTTTGATTTACTAATAGAGCATATTGAGGTTTATACAGATATTTGTTTAGATGTACAAACGATATACAGACATCTTATTCAGAAACAAATTTCAGAAAATTTGCAACAAACACACAGGATTCGAACTCGCGACCACTAAATCGCCATGCGCGTACGCTAACCACTACGCCACCACACGCTACGGCGCCGTCTGAAAGGAAATGGGGTTATGTAGGTACAGATGGGTCGTTGCGCGTTCTGACGCGTTAGTGAAATGAGCATAGGCGTGCAGAACCAGCGGTGATGTTCGAAAGAGTATAGAAAGTAACAATGTAAACATCTGAAAACGTCAAGGTAATGAGTCGCGAAAACACGGGCTTTGCCAGTGCTGCCTTTTGCGCTAGCTAAAGGGCCAGTAATTTTTTTTTCTTTTTGCCCGGAGGTGCGTTTTCCTCTGCGATAGCTGCCCTCCTCCCAAAATCATCCAGTGACGGTAAAAATGGGGGTGGGGGGGGGAGGTAGCGGTGTTAGCTCGCTGTCGGTCTTTCTGCGCATCGCAATATAAGTGTGCGTTGCGTGAACGCTGCTGCAACTCTGTAGTCGGGGCTTTTGCTGCTTTGTGCTGGAGACTGCCGTTCAGCATAAAACCTCAAATGTAAAGTCTATCAACTGTGTACTTCTTTCAACCGCTTGTTTGTCATGAAGTATACACGGAGTCTCGCGAAGCTTCGCATTTTATTGCCACATTCTCAGGCTATATATTTATGCCAAATGTTATAAGCAAACATGCCATTTAACTTGCGACGATAGCAGCTTCAGCCTCTGGCGTTCTAGTGCAACCATGCCTTTATTAGGAGCTGTTAGCTTGTATTAGGGACTTTTATCTTTACTTTCTGCGCATGCGCGGGCCTTTACAGAACGTGAACTACTCGCCGGATTGGCTTTACGTTTACGGCCCTATCTCGCAAATCCATCTTCGTTCGCGGCTACTCGCGATACCCGCTTTTCTGAGGCTCTAGCCGCCGAGTGAAAGTAAACCTAAGTGTGAGCGCCAATTGCGATCACCTTTTTTCAGCCGGATTACCGAGGCTAAAGTCTCTAGAGTGACATAAAAATAGAATACCGAAGCCGTAAAAACGTGAGAAGCCTTGACATAAATACCCCGACAGGGTGGATAGGTGACACCATCTAGCGGGAACAAGATAAGCCAGGCGAGCAAAATATTGTTATTGCAGAAACATCGTGCGTTATACTTCTGGTTTAAATGCCTTGCTGCGGCATAATTACGAATGAGTTACATTTTCAATCATTTTTTTCCCTCAAAAACACTAGGCGAAAACAAACGCGTCCACGACTATGATTGCATGAAGCGTCACAAGATGGCGACAACATCGTCGGATAACCCGCTATTCTACAGCCCTTTGCGTATACCGGGACACGCTAAAAACCCCTCGTGGTTTTGCCGCAGCGGTGATATAATCTTATATAAATTAATTATAATTTAAATGTCGTTATCACCACCATTTCATGGTTTATTCAAACGTAAAGGTATTCGTTTACATACGTAAACGTTTACGTACGGGGAGCTAAAACTTTTCTGAAACCAACTGTCTCTCCTTCGTCCTTGTCTGCTAGCGCTGAAGATGGTTTATTATTCAGTATACCAACAAGCCCAAAAAATGGCGAGCTAAATGTGCCTATTAGCGTGCGTATCTCTCTGTTCAGTTTACAAAAATAGTTTCCTTACGCCAGCCCGCAAGAAAATGTGGCCCATGCATCGACCGATACAGGGAGCGTGCTGAAGGAGAGCAACGGTTGCGCGCCGAGAGCAACCGTTGCTGTTCGTCCTTCTGTTGCTCCCTTCCAACCTAAGACTAAACGGTTACTCCCCCAACTTCAGACATGTCAGCCGTCTTGTTCCAGTTGGTCTTTTTGGGGAGTAACAGTTGTTCTTTAGGACTAAAACTCGCAGTTACTCTCATTTTTTCCATTTTTGGCTTGGAGTGTAGTTGCCGCATGGCCTTCTTGTGTATGTAGGTGACGTGACCATTCCATCGGAAATCAGCTGTAATGACAACGCCCAAGTATTTGTAATTGGAAACTGCAGATAGGTTATTGCCGCTGATACTATAAGTGAAACTGAGTGGATTGTTCTTACGCGTGATTGCTATTGCTACCGCTTTGCCGTAGTTTATCTGCATCTGCCACGAGGTACACCAGTTTTGAATTTGGGCTAATGAATGGTTAAGAGAAATCTGATCGTCAGAGCTGCGGATTTCATTATATAAGATGCAGTCGTCTACAAATAAACGGATTTTTGCCGGTATGTCTTGAGCGATATCGTTAATGAAGATCAAAAAGAATAATGACTCAACAACAGAACCTTGGGGAATGCCGGAGTGGACGGAAGCAGAATCAGAGCTGACATCATCGATGGACACTGATTGCTGTCTACAGGATAAGTAAGCGGCAATCCATGCAAGAATGGAATCATTTTTAAGAATAGGCTTTAGTTTTAAAAGAAGTTTACAGTGCGATACGTGGTAAAAGGCTTTCTCGAAGTCGAGGAATATGATATCGACCTGACCAGATTTATCTAACGCTGCGGCGAAGTCGTGAATGCTCTTAAGTAGTTGTGTTGTCGTGGAAACTCCTCGTCGGAAACCGTGTTGGCGACTATCGATTAATTTATTTTCTTCAATGAAGTTGGAAATATGTTTAAAAATGATGTGTTCGAGTACTTTCGCACAAGTGCAGAGGAAGGATATTGGCCAATAGGATGCAATAGAGGATGGGTCACCCTTTTTGGGTATCGGGGTTATTCTGGCACATTTCCAGTCACTAGGAATTTCCGCGTCTGACAGCGATTTCTGAAATATCAGACAAAAATTTTGCACACCACTCAGCATATCGGTGCAAAAAAGCGTTCGGGATTCCATCTATGCCGGATGATTTTTTGACGTCCAGTTTAAGCAAGAGGGATAAAATTCCATCCTCGCTGATAGTGATGTAATCAAAGGGGGGTGTTTGTTCATGCGTCGAAAAATATGAAACAATGCCGTCGTCGGGAGTGAGCACAGAGCAAAAATAATTATTTAGCGCGTTAGCCATTTCTTTGTCAGTTTTAGCTGTGCCGTTAATTAAGAGACTCGTGACAGTTTTTTTTTTCTTTCGGAGATAGGTGTGGCTAGAATTTTTCCGGGGACGTAGAAAGGAAATGTTTTAAAGACGCACTTTCGTAATATTTTTTGGCCTGTCCAATGTCGTGCTTTAGTCGAGCGCGCAGCTCAGATAACTTGTCAGCACTCTGAGCAGAGGGGCGTCGCCGGTGCTGCATTCGTGCCTTTTTTTACTTTCCTTCCCAGTCGAATAATATATTTTGTTCTCCAAGGGTTCGTACTTCGCCGCTGTTTTCGTTTCCATGGGACAAAATTGCAATGCCAGACCGTTTCTTTAAAAATGCACCACAAGCCGTCAACAGATGTGCTGCCAGATTCATACCGCGACATGAAAAGAGAAAGTGAACAGTCCAATGTATCTAATATATCTACATCACTAGCTTGTGCAAACATAGGAATTAGTTATGAGTGCAAAGCAGCGCAGCCGACAGGAGGGGACAGAAGAGGACACAGAGCGCTGAAGTCAGCGCTCTGTGTTCTCTTCTGTCCCCTCCTGTCGGCTGCGCTGATTTGCACTCATAATCATGTTGTACCAACACGCCCAATCCTACAGTCTTCATAGGAATTAGCCTCCCCTTCTTTTGTTCCTCAGGCGCAACGATAACAGGTATTGTGAGGCACGCCATATATCCGATATGCCTTCGATATACCTTCGAAAAGATTTTACTGAGCGAAACGTTACAAAGTGACGCTAAAGATTTGTGTAAATTTTATATGCGTGCATATACGTTGAAGAGGCGCATATGTATTATATAACCAGTTTACAGTTGGGTAACGCTGCCAACGGCAGCGTGGGCGTTACCAAAACCAGAAGCAGGAAGCTGCTTCAGCAGCTTCAGCAGGAGCTGAAGCTGCTTCAGCAGGAGAACGTACGCACGTTTCACGAACCCGTGTGCATGTGTGGAAAGGTTCCTGACAGTTCTTGTTGAACAAGGTCATCATCACCATGGTCAGTGGGCACCAACAGCTGGTCTTGACTTGTTATTGGATCCGGTCGTGATCGCGGTGACGAGGGGTATAGTGCAGCTGTTGGAAATCGTGGATGCCTCGGTTATTTCGTCGACAAATTGTGTCGATAGAGCTGGCGACATGTCGGAACCTGAAGTCACCCTTCGCGTTGGTGAGGTATAGGCCGTCAAGGCTGGTAGGCCTGGATAGGGCTACGTAGACCAACACCAATGGATGGCGCTTGTATTCGTAGACTACCTGGGCGTATGTGGCCTACGTACCGCAGTCTACAAAGCGGCTGTCAGTCAATCTGGCATCATCCTCAGTCAGCATGAGGCCATCACCCCGCCTAGTGAGAAATGAAGAGGACACTGCGCCGCTCTGGCGGACTAAGTGCACTTGACAGTGCGATGGTGTGAATATCATACGTAACTTTCATTAATGTATTCCTCCGGGGCCGAGCAATGCTTCAATATAGCTTGCTAAATCATAGGAATATAAATTTAATGTTTATTAGACTGCTATAAAAGCGGAGCCAACGCTGGAACCACAGACGTTAATCTGATATGACTCCTGTATCGTAGGAGTATCATGTAGTGTTTATTGCTGTCTTGCAAAGTTAGGTAGCCAGCGCCATAACAACAATTGATGTTGCACCGACATTACGCCTGCATAGGCTGTTTTTCCAAACCAGTTTATATACCTGGCGTAGCTCTGTGGTAGAATACCTGATTGCCACGCAGACTGCTTGGGTTCGATTCCTGCTGGGATCCTAATTTTCATTCTTTCCATTCGACGGGTCAACGCTGCCGATGTCGATTTTTCTTAACGCTCTCCCATTTAAGTTACGAATGTCTTTTCTCGCCGTTCCTGGGTAGATATAAACTGTCAATCACCTGTGGCGCAGACCCGTAGACTGCGGCCAGTGGCAAACAGGTATGTGCCACACATGTCTGGAGGAAAGGGTTTGACGACGTACGTGACAAGATTTTCGCGTTATTCATGTCATGACCCGACAGTCATGGATGGATGGATGGATGGATGGAAACGCTCAAAGTGCCAAAGGTTCGGTAAAAAATGCTTCGCATTTAATAGGCAGACCATCTTAGCAGACGTAGAAAAAGACCAGCAGTAATCTGCTAAATCATATCACTGATCTTAAGCAAAGGCCTACTGCTATGTAACTACAGTTCTTGTGCAATCACAAGTTTTTTTTTTTATTTTTGATAAGTATGATGCTTTTTTGTTTCTTTCTTTCAAATGTTTGAGGTGGATCTAGTTTCCAGAACCTTTTTTTTAATTATTTCGTATGTTTGTTACACGGGCTAGATAGGTCCCGTGGTATGTAAAAAAGTAGTGTAGTTCATACCTGGCTATAATCTGTTAAAAAAAACTTTCTCCAAAGGCTGTTTCAGGGTTATGTGTATTCTAAGCCAATTGAAATATGTACTTGCCTCCCCAAGTGACTACAAATTTGTTTTTTCAAGCTGCTAGGACGACATATTAAACGCCGCTAGCTGCTCCAAATCAAGGTTCTTCTGCTGCAAAATCGAGATTTTGCTGCTCCAAAAACAGTTTCAGCCGTCTCACCCCTGCTATAGCAAACCTAGACGCTGCAGCGAGCGAAGTGACCTTCATGCGGTCTATGGCTTCAATGCTTACCTTCTAATAAAAGCACAACACCTTGACTTAGTCATTGTTCGCTCTGTGGGGTGGCTCAACACAATGCTTTTACTGAAATAGTGTTCATGTGCACTGTGCACGAGTTAGCTGATGTTGATTGGTTTGCACATATTTTTGTTTTCTAGAAGTAAGCCTTCTTTGTTATACTGCTCCAAATTTGGGATTTCGTGCTAAATAATTCAGGTTTTTTTTTTGTAACCTGCTCCAAATTTGGATTTTTCTGCTTCAAAAGCAACATTTTGCTGCTCCAAATATTGCTCCAAATCCTATTTTCGCCTGTTGCACACCTGCGTGTTCCACACGCCGTGATGGTCTAGTGGTTATTGCGGCTCAACTGCTGACCCCGAGCTCGCATGATCGAATCCTGGCCACAGTGGCTGCATTTCTATGGAGGTGTAATGCTAAAGACCTGTGTACTTAGATCTAAGTGCGCGTTAGAGAACCCCAGGTGGTTAGCATTTCTGGAACCCTCCACTACGGCGTCTCTCATTATCATATTGCCACGCCCGCTTCTTTTATTTTGATGTGTTCGGGTTTGACCAGCAAGGACGGTTATCAACGCTCGACGCTGGCCGCGAAGCAGTGTTCGAGAAGCTTCACGATTTTAGTAGATCGTTTTGTTAAGATAGCGCGCCGCACGCGAATGTTCCATCTTTGTCGAGAGATAACGCCGCCACCAGCGATATTGCTGGAAAGTTCCATAGCGCCTGTGTAAAAGCCGACGCGCTTGACCGCTTGTGAGTTGATCGAAGGACGACGCCCTGTTCGCCGCTATCATTGTACAGCGTGTATTGCTGTAGTTCTAGTTTTCAGTTTCTCGGCCTCAAGTTGCCAAATAAACAGTTTCATCTCGGACGTGCTGACTGTTGTCTTCGTCGACGTCACGACCACGTGACAATATGGTGGTTTTGGGCCGTAAAACCCCAACAATTATTAACGCCGTGTTCATTTTTATCGTCGCCAAATGGTTGTTACTTCTACTCCTCTAAGGAAAAGTCACGCAAGATACGTGAAAAATGTCATAATCACAACTGTCCACGGTACTTCTTCTCTTCGTGCAATGTGATATCTGACACCGACAAGTCATGCTTAAGTCTGGGCTGTTCTCATTTTAAAGTATTCGTAGTGTACTTATTTACATTTCTGCCAAAAGCCCGTTACATTTAACAATTTAAATCAGTACATTACAGTTTTCGTAGAAGTGTTGCTACATTTGTCTACTTTTATTGCTTTTCGCTCAGGTTGGCTACTTTTTGGATAGTTTTCCCGTTTTTACTATATTTTTAAGAAGGGTCTACAGCATTGACAGATTTTAAGAAGGGTGTTATTCAGTAACATTCATAAAAGACTTGGACAGAAGCAAGAAACAAAGTTACAAGTATTTGCTCCGTGTACTTTCTAGAAAGCACAACGCTATGCACAGGCCCAAGTAGCAACCTCAGTGAAGTCTTTTCAGAGGCATTTTGGGCTGGGAAATTATTGTTGCTCTTTCTCACCTTGTTTCCATATGCACTTTAATGACGTATGTTGGAAAATGCTTAAGGCGTGTGTGGGTTTTCTTTGCTTTCTCATGTGAAGGGTGCCTACTTCCCTTGGAAGGCCACTGCCATGGGCAAGAACCAGATGAGCGGCAAGGCATTTCTCGAGAAACGCTACAGTGAAGAACTGGAACTGGAGGATGCTGTGCACACAGCCATCCTGACGCTCAAGGAGGGCTTCGAAGGCCAGATGACTGCTGACAACATTGAAGTTGGACTGTGTGATGCTGCTGGCTTCCGCCGCCTATCACCCGGAGAGGTCAAGGACTATCTGGCCAACATTGCTTAGCCACTGTGCATAAAACAAGCCATGAAGCACTTGTTTCCTTGTGAATTTTCGTGAAAGCCATAGGTGCTGTGAAGTGTGGATGTATACCTAAAGTTCCTGCTTTTCTGACGTGCATCTGCATTGCTCTGTCCCACTAGGATTGCGTTTAAAGTCTGTTTGAAAGGAAAAGCACGCCTAGATAGAAGGTGCAGGATTTCGAGAGTTGTCATAAAGTCCTGTTGACTGCATTCACGTTGTGACCATTTTAATGCATGTGTGAGTGTGAGTGTAAATCCCGAAATCTGACTTGGTTTCATTGCTCACTTGTGGCATTGTAACCTGGAGCAAAGACTTCCCTTCAGCTAAGAACAACTCAGATGTAATTGAAGGACAGCAAGAACATACAAGAAGAGTAAAAACACAGGACGAGGACTGTGTTTTGAAACACTTTTTTCTGACCTTCAATTATGCAACCGTATCAGCTAGCCCAGCTTTCCAACTTACTTAATTTCTAAAATATATTTTCCGGGATGCTTGTTTGTCAACTTCTAAAGGACATTAATGTTACGTCAGCCAGACTGGCCAAGCTGACACAACACAGCACACGACTCGAAACCCAAGCAAGCCTGAACCTCATTATTGAAGAGTGTCTGCTGCTGTGTATACATGTGACACTTGTGGTGCCACCTCTAAACGTTCTCATGGCATCTGGTGTCAGTCTGAGACACTACATTTTCTCCCTTGACAATGATCCCGTTAAGGTGAACTCCGTTTGAGGGGATCATGAGCCACCCGTCAGTCTTGCTGAGAAAACACATCCTGCTGACAGCAGACACTGTTATGAAAAGCTCAGCTAAATCCTGCAGTCGTGCGGGGCAAGGAGAGTTTAGAAGCAGAGCGCAAAGTCACCATTTCTCAAACGCACTCTCTTCATACAGGGGCTACTCTCTTCGGTGGGTCTGCTGTTTGACGTTGAACAACAAATAGCATGCTGTTGGACATTAATCAAGAGCAGCGGTTGGATCAGATGCACTTATTGCCATGGAATATCGCCGCGTTCTGTAGTGTGCTAACGTATTACACAATTAGCCACACGCACGCACAGTGGGATAGAGCGATAGCGTTCGTGACGCTCAAGGCCGTGACACGCGCTGGCGTAACTTATTTCCTCCTGACTATCCCTCCCTGTGCAGCTTCCATCGCTCTCGTAGAGACGAGGGAAGAGTAAGCGCATAGAGCGTGCGAAAAACCCTGTAACTCCGCTCGTTCTTGACGGATTTGAGAAATATTTGCGGCAATCGATTCGCGAGGCAATAAACTCCGATACTGAGAATTCGATTCGATTATTACTAGGAAAGGTAGTTGAGGACCCCTTTAAAGGGGTGGTGCCATCAAATTTCGAGGCTAATACAAGCCTGTTGTTGGTTTCCTCTGTATGCAAGGACATTCCACACGAAGGGTCGGACACAGCAAACGTTTAGAATATATTTTAATTCACTGCCAAAGTGTACCTAAATGCCCATTCTCCCGATCGAAACCCATCGCGAGCGCGCCAACACTGACGTAGATCTGTAGGATAGGCAACGAAAGTTGTAGTGACGTCACACCAAATCTGCTGTATTAACGTGAGTGGCCTCCGGACCTCCGCCACCTCCGCAACGTATGTACCAGCTGTAGTGAACTAGAATACATCCTAGTTCACTATAGTACCGGCAAAGCATCGGTTGCTACATCACTCGCCAAGTTTCGATCGCTTCCTGGCTATGTGCGTCACAGCCTTGTGTGGTCACGTGACCACGCCTCCTACACTTCTACGTCACTGCCCAACCTCGGCGCCCAGAAACCGAAACCGAAAGTTGTCCACATCAAAAGGCGATATTAAATTATTTAGCGAGAATACATGCATCTTGGTGCGTGCATCATGTTTCCTGGAGCTATAGGAAACGCCTACAGCAAAGAACGCGCAAGCCACAAATTTGGTGGCACCACCCCTTTAAGACGAATTCTTGCTTATGCCGAACAACATGGGAACATTTGTTTGATTTCCCATAGACTCGATGCGGAAAAAAATCCGCTAAGACGAACCACCTAACAGGTACGGTGTATACACCACAAGGAGGCTGCCATTTTTAAAGCTCTCCACCGCCGCAGCGCTGTCTAGCGTCTGCGATGTTTCGCCGCCCTTCTGGTGTGTGGGTCGTAGGTAGAGTGACCTAGAATAGGGGGAGTGTCCAAAGCGCCGGACCCGTGTGTAGACAAGGACGATTTCAAAAGGGCACCAATATTCAAGACGCACGGAGTCCGTTGGAGAAGAAATCGACGTAAGCACGAGGGCCAAACATTCAGGCATAGGGTATATAAACATGCAGGGTGGCAGGAATAGGTTGAAGTGGGGAGATAGAAGAGCAGCTGAGGCAGGAAAAACTGATGGTATATAGGTTTGTAGAGACGAACCTTAGGGATATGGAGCGACCACCTTGCAATCCGGACTATGCATGGAAATATTGCAATAGAACAGAAGGCAGCACTGCAGAATGGGCAAGTTGGTGCATTATGACAACGTATTGGTATAGCGCAGCTCAGTTTGAGCATAAAGAAAAGGCTTCAGTGAAGAAGGAAACACAGGCAACAGGATGAGCGCTAACAGGATAGCCTTTTCTTTATGCTCAAACTGAGCTGCGCTATACCAATACGTTGTCAGAAGGCAGCAGAAAGGGGGGTGGAATCGGGGCATTTATTCATAAAGGTACAGATTGGCAAAGGGTCAAGCAGGAGTGCAGGGAACATTTGTGGCTAAAAGGAAAAGTGGCAGGGCAGATGACGCTCCTTGGTTTTGTATACTTGTGGACAGGAGCAAAAGCTAGAGAGGAAAACCAAGAAATGGTGGAGTCCATAGCAAATGATATTGATGAACTAGGAAAAGAGTGCGAGATAATTATACTGGGAGATATGAACGCGCACATAGAGGATATGAATGGGTATACGACTCAACAGGCAAAATTCTGATGGATATGTGTGAAAGGCATGATTTAATCATTTGCAACAGTACTGAGAAGTGTGAAGGGCAGATAACATGGGAGGTAGGAGAACTACAGTCGACGATAGATTGCGCACTGATGTCTCACAGGATGTATGATAGGCTAAGGGCAATGAACATAGATGAATATGGCTACAGAAGCCTAGGTAGCGATCACAAGCGTATCGACCTGAGTTGTGGAAGAGAAATGAAAATAGGAAGGAGGCAAGATGAGCAACCACAGGGGAACTTTTATTCAGAAAGGTAAGTAGAAATAGCAACTAAACAAATTGAGAAAGTAATCACCGAGGATACTAAAACAGCGTGGACGTGCACAAAACTAACTAGACTGTTTCAGCTAGAGCTTTCCAAAGTACGAGTCAAGTCGACCGGGAAAAAGAGACACAAACCCAAGAGCTGGTGGGACGAAGAAGTTAAGAGGGCCATAGTAAAACGTCAGGAAGCCTCCAAGGAACACAGATACGCTAAGCAGAGGGGTGAACCGGAAGATGATGTAGAAAGAAAATGGGATAACTTCTTAAGCTGTAGAAGGGAAGCATCCCATCTTATCAATGAAAAGATTAGAAGAAAGGGGGCCCAGTGGTTGGCAGACGTAAACAAGAAGGATAGGAAGGCAGCTGCAATCTCAACTCCCTGAGTAACAAGACAAGCCTAGAGCAGAGGTTTATAACTACAACTTAAGATGTCAGGCTAGAAGGGGATGAGGCAATGGAATATATAAGAACAATGATGACAGAAAAATTCTAAAAACAAGGAAGCGCCACATGCATCCTAACAGACAAGTATAGAGCAAGTAGCGCAGTGGCTCCATTTGGACAACGAGAGTGGGAACGGGCAGAGAAGAGAGTTCCTAGTAGCACATCAACAGGCCCTGACGGCATCCTAATTTTGCTTATAAAGAAATTGGGTCCGAAGTCTAAGCAAACATTAAGAGAGGCCGCGAGCAAAACAATAATGGATGGTGAAGTCCCCGATGGGTGGAAACTAAGCAGGATGAGCATGATCTATAAAGGAAAGGGGGACAAAGCAGACACAAACAACTACCGCCCTATAACAGTGACATCATTGGTTTACAGGCTGGTGATGCAAATTATAAAGGAAAGGCTGCAGGCATGGGTTGAGGATGAGGGGGTGCTGGGGGAACTGCAAAACGGGTTCCGGAAACAAAGGTTGGAGGACAATCTGTTCTCATTGACGCAGTGCATTGAAATTGCAGAAAAAGAACACAGACTCCTGTGGCTGGCATTTCTGGATATCAAGGGAGCCTACGATAGTGTGATTCAAGAGGACTTGTGGGAAATACTGGACACACTAGATGTGGAAGATGGAATAACTAATCTCCTAAAGGATATCTATAAAGGTAACAAGGTAGTTATAAAATGGGAAAAGCAGGTATCCAAGTCTATAGAGTCAAAGGAGCACGTTCGAGTGGACCGACAATGTCCATGCCTAGCTTTTCCCAAGGTTTGTTTGGCCATGGGATAGGCTGTAAGGGTGCAAAAACTGGTTTAGCAGATTTATCTGCTGTTTGGCATAAGACAGTCGCGAACTGCACGTTCAACTTGGCTGTCTAAGCCAGGCCACCAGTATCTTTCTCTACGTCGCTGCTTAGTCGTGACAATTCCAGGGTGACTTTCATGAGCCAACTGTACGAGTTTATTGCAGAGTGAAGCAGGAATGCTTACTCGTGTCTGCTCGGAAAACTAAGTTGTCTACATAGGACAGCTCATTTCTGATGGCAAAGTAGGGCAGTAGTTCGGGCTGAAGAGATTTCTTTTCTGGCCATCCGTTAGCAATGTATGAAATTACTTGTTGCAAAGTAGTATCCTCAGCAGTTGCTGCCTGTAAATCAACTTTACTTATGCAGGGAGTGACAAGTGAAATTATCTCTTCTTCTAAGTCTGGTGACACTGGAAGTTGCAAAGGCAAACGGGAAAGTGCATCTGCTACAACATTATTTGAACCTTTGCAGTACTGTACAGTGAAGTTGTAGTACAAAAGTTGACGCAGTTTTTCTTTGAAGTCGTAAACCAAACTTGATTCGTAGAATCGCCGTGAGCAAGTCCAGCTTCATTTTGTTGCGGATATCAGATTTGGTCACGTTTACACAAAAGAATACGCGCTCGGCATCGGCATTAGAAACTGGAAGTGTCAAAATTCTGAGTGCACCCAGCGCCAAGTGCGGAAAAGGGTATTCACCAGAAGTGTCCTTGTAAGATGCCGCTGAGTGCCAAAATGTCAAAGATGATCTGTGATCAAGTGCACCGCAAATTTTCTGAAGCTGCCGTATTTCTGACTCCAGCTCGATCGAGGAACATCCGAAAAAATGCGGCGGCAGCTTCAGTATGCTTTCACGGCTCTTCGTGCTGTCTATGTCATGCGGATTGACGGCATGCAGCCTCCGTAATGCAGAGGAAGCATTTGGAAGCCGCTGCTGGAGTTGTATCTCCATTTGCCGCAAGAACTGGAAGCAGCGCTCTCTCACGACCCCTTGGTATTCTACAGGGACTAGTGAAAGTTCTTCTCTCAAGACGTCACCTAAGTCCGCTACCTCTGGTTGCAGGAATATAGACTTCATCTTCACCAGGTCTAGCGATAGCAGGCTCGCTGTTGAGTTGTGCCTCAAAACTGATGGGTGCAAAATTCGTCGCAGAACGTCCAAATACAAGTTTTCAAGCTCTTGAAAGACAACCAATGGGTCGGCTGCGTTTGTCTTGAACATTTTGTTCACCCGTCTCACGCTATGTAGGACTGGGGCAAGAAACACAAGGTAAGCATGATTCCTTCTGTCCCCATACATCTCTCGCAAAATGCGCTCGTTGTAGCTACGCTCTTCTGCTTTTTCGTAAAACTGTTTGAGTACCTGATACTGCCCCAAAATTCTTTCGACACAGTCAGCAATAGCAAGCTATCTTGTCTGCGAAAGAGAAAAAAGTTTTGGCGGCGGCTCTGCACTTTCATCGTCCACTGACAGACTGGCATAAAGTATCTTATAAGCACCTTGTCGGCAGCTGCTGTGCGCAGAGAAGCTGTACGTTTCTCTCGCCAAGTGCTCGACAGCAGAGGGAATCGCTTCCATCGATTTGGACGCCACAAGGTCCAGGCTGTGGCAAGCGCATTTTACCAAGACCAATTCCTTGTCCTCACGAAGACGACTGAAGAGGGAATTGTGGTTGCCACTCATGGAATTTGCACTATCGGTACAGAGCCCGAGACAGTTCTTGACTGGCAGGCCGTGCTTGTCCAAAGTCTTCATTACGGTGTCGTGAAGTGTTTGCGCCGTTCTGTCAGACAGCTCTACGAGATCAAGCAGCGTGATCCGTGAAATGTGTCAAAAGCACGTTTGCAATTATAGCAGTGCACTTCGTTCTGTGCAGGTCGAAATCCTTGAATTCGGAATGGAGAATCTCGCCAAGCTCATCTACAGAATTTATAGACGTGTGCACGGCAATGTACAAGGCAATCCTTAACTCTCGGCAATCCTTGTCATAGTTTGCTCGACCAGAAGAGACTAGAAGCTGCGGCAATTCTCTTTGCGTACTTGGGATTACTGCGGACTCGCGATGTTTCTTGGTTTCGGCGTGCTTGAGCAGATCACTGTAGTGGGGTCGAATGTTGCAATTGCAGTATTTGCAGTGGACGGCCGTTCCATTGTCACAAGGTGAAGCCCAGCCTGTAACACGTAATAATAAAAGATACCTATGAGGCGCGACGCGAAAATAAAGGCCTGAAGTATAGTTTTCATTTAGCTTACCGCTCAGTTTCTTGTCCTTTCGCCATTCTTCTCGGAACGTGCGCTTCGCGTTTGCGTGTTTTCCCATGACAGATGGTGGTCTCCGCACGCTGGAAGTGCAAAGCAGAAGCTCTGCTAGCTACACAAGTGTTTTCGCGCCAGTATCGTGCTTCTCGTGTCCTAGCGATACGCCGCGCTACACTGCCCACATGGCTGCGCCTTAGCGCATGACTTCGGGCGCGCGACGGGGAAAGTACGTTAGATGCGCGTTGTGGTCATCAGATGGCGCGCAGCGTCAGTATTGAGTAGAGTTACTGTATATGCTACCTAAAGGTAGCATATACAGTAACTCTAGTATTGAGTGTCTTTAGCAGTGTCGCGAGCATGGTCGCGAGCGTGTAGCAGCGTGAGCGTGCCGGGTCTCCCTTTCCGGAGGTGCATTGAGGTACGGGGGCGGAGTCACTTTTCTTTTTGTTGTTGTTCGTTTCCTGACGTCACTTCCGTTTTTTCTTTTTTTGCGTGGAGCGGCTGTATGTTTTCTGAAGTCATTATTTTTGTTTTTTATTTTTTTTTGCGCGGGTAGGAGGGACAACACTGCAGAGCATGGACCCGACTAACCCGACAGCGCCGACAGGCTGACACGATGTTCTCTGCTGACACGGGCACATTTGATCGCTGCATCAAGGTCGGCTGCATGGTTTAATCGTGATTTGGCTAACCTCAGAGCCAAACTCTATCCGTGTCGGCCCTGATTGCGATCAAGTGTCCGTACGACACCGGTATATGACACGGTGTGAAAGCAAGCTTGACGGCTCGCAGAAGTTCGAGCCATCGTGGTGACCGCTGTTATGACGGTGGATACGCAGGTCGTTGAAGGCGCACGTAATATTTCCAAGGTTATTGTCGTGATCGACTTGAACATAAGCCTCCTGTGTTCCCGAATAATCTGACCTGGAAACTGGACTCGCGTGAGCGCTGGCCAGACGTCAGCTGAGTTCAATACCGGGCTGTCGATCGCGATCAAAAGTGTCCGTGCGACACCGGTATTATGGCACGGTGTGAAAGCAAGCTCGACGGCACGCAGAAGTTCGAGCCATCGTGGTGTCGGCTATTATGACAGTGGCAGGGATACCTTTCTCTATGGTGATACAATGATACACGGTTTGTTGCTTTTGTTCCTGCAACATTGCTCGATTTATTATTCGTGCGCCTGCGACGCGCGAGTAAAGATTGGATACGACATACGGCCAGCCCACGGGCCACCAAGTAGCTGTTTGGTACTGGAACGACGGCCAACATAATAATCCAGGATGCGGTCGACATTGGACGCGTCCTCATTAAAGTATTAACATATTTAGCGCGCATTAACTAATGCTCCACTCACCCAGCCAACTCGTTCAGCAGTTTTAATTCCAGAGTTCGTTACTGAACTCAGCCGACGTCTGGCCAGCGCTCAAGCGAGTCCAGTTTCCAGGTCAGATTCTTCGGGAACACAGGAGGCTTATGTTCAAGTCGATCACGACAATAACCTTGGAAATATTACGTGCGCCTTCAACGATCTGCGTATCCACCGTCATAACAGCGGTCACCACGATGGCTCGAACTTCTGCGAGCCGTCAAGCTTGCTTTCATACCGTGTCATATACCGGTGTCGTACGAACACTTTTGATCGCGATCAGGGCCGACACGGATCGAGTTTGGCTCTGAGGTTAGCCAAATCGCGATTAAAGGTCTCTGCACAGCGTTGTTCCTACCCGCGCAAAAAGAAAAAAAAAGACTTTTGAAAACATGCAGCCGCTCCTGGCCGCTCTACGCGAAAAAGAAGAAGAAAAAAGAAACGGAAGTGACGTCAGGAAACGAACAACAACAAAAAGAAAAGTGACTCCGCCCCCGTACCTCAGTGGGGAGCGACTAAAAAGCCACCAAAACATGCCCGCGTTGCCAGACCACTTTTTGGTGCTGTCCCTAGGAAATTCCAAGCGAGATGTACCTAGCCTAGTCCCGTGGCTCTACGTGCGTGCGAGACGTTGATCATGCGATTTAACCATGGAAATGCAGGTGGCTTGATTTAATGAACGCACGAATTAAGGTGCATACTTGCTGCTTTCTTTGGGAAGGGCCACTTTTTGACTAAGGGGCACGCAGTTCGCAAGGAGGGGGAATCAGTGTTGTTTCAGCTCAGTGAGATCACTGCGCAAGCATAGCCACACAGTGCATTAGGTTTCATTTTTGTGTTAACCTTGCTGGCGTATCAAGCGCATTAGTTTACGAAGCTGGTTCTTTTTGGACGACGAAGTTTGAGACGTGATCGGAACAGCTAGCGTGCTATATATTCATATGAGCTGCTGTTTGGGCCTTGTTTTGTGGTTCCAGAAAAGCCAGCTTTTCCCAAAAGGTACCTTAGAAAAACCGTTAGCCCCAATATTCCGTGATAGTCACCGAATAATCAATATTATTGCTTGTTTTAAGCAAATACTTGTGGCGATCGAGCCACCACGTGAACGAGCGTCACGCCGAAGCCGGCCTCCCTACTTGGAGCACAGTATGTGCAGATTGCATTTTTTTCTCATCAGATCAGTGGAGTTCCCGGTGCCTACCGAACACATCGTGGTGATGGATCTAGGCCATCCTCAACCGATATATGTCGCATATGCATGCATGGCTCCCATCGCATGCGTGCGGTATCAAGCCGATATATTGCCACGCCCACTTCTTGTCTTGTTTTGATGTATTCGGGTTTGACCGGCAGGGACGGTTATCAACGCTCGACGCTGTCCGCGAAGTAGTGTTCTAGAAGCGTCGCGATTGTAGTAGATCGGTTTGTTAAGATTGCGCCCCGCACGCGAATGTTCCAGTTTTGTCTAGAGATAACGCCGCCACCAGCGATATTGCTGGAAAGTTCGATAGCGCCTGTATAAAAGCCGACGCGCTTGATCGCTTGTCAGTTGATCGACGGACGACGCCCTGTTCGCCGCTATCATCGTACAGCGTGCATTGCTGTAGTTCTAGTTCTCATATTCCGGCCACAAGTTCGGCCAAATAAACAGTTTCATCCTACAAACGCCGACTGCTGTGTTCGTCGACGTCACGACCACGTGACATCTGGTGGAGGTGCTGCTTCTTCCATGATCCGTACGCCCCCGCGAAGCGCTGACCCAAGCCCAAGCCGCGAGGAGGACGACGGCAAAGGAAACCCGGATCGTCGAACAAGCCGCAGGCAGAAGGGACTGCAGCCAGAGTACGGGCTCCTTCCCGAAAACACCAGGCAGCCCCAGGTCCCAACACCGACCGCAGCGACGATGACCGACCCCGTGCAGCCTGCGCCGATACTTCTCCGGCAGCCCAAGGAGCCGCCAACTTTCCGAGGGTCGTCATTCGAAGACCCGGAAACCTGGCTCGAGACCTTCGAAAGGGTCTCAGCGTTCAACAACTGGGACTCCGAGGACAAGCTGCGCCACGTCTACTTTTACCTGGAAGATGCAGCAAGGACCTGGTTCGAGAATCGGGAGTCCACTCTTCGAACCTGGGACGCCTTTCGCAGCGCTTTCCTGGAGACGTTCACAAGCGTCGTCCGAAAGGAAAGGGCCGCAGCCTTGCTGGAGACACGGGTCCAACTTCCAAATGAAAGCGTGGCCATCTTTGCAGAGGAAATGACCCGGCTATTTCGCCACGCTGACCCTGCCATGCCCGAGGACAAGAAAGTCCGCTTCCTCATGCGAGGAGTTAAGGAACAGCTCTTCGCTGGACTTATGAGGAATCCGCCAAATACCGTCGAAGAATTTGTCTCCGAAGCAACAACAATCGAGAAAACGCTTGAGATGCGAACACGGCAATACAACCGCAGCTTCTCGACCACAAGCTACGCCGACGTTCAAGCACTAGGATCCGCCGACCTGCGTGAGACGATTCGAGCAATCGTGCAAGAGGAGCTGCGAAAAATTCTACCTTCGTCGCAACCTCAAGTGGATTCCATCGCCGACGTCGTGCGCCAGGAGATCCAGAATTCACTCGGTGCGCCTCAGCTAGCAGAGCCGCAGCCGCAAGCTATGAGCTATGCTGCTGCAGCCCGCCGTCATGCTCCTCCTCCACGCCCACGCCAAGACGACACACCGCCGCAGTACCCTCGCCAGACGCCGCCAGCGACGCCCTACCGTCCACCTGTCGGCCAGACGCCGCCGCCGCCACCGACGCCCTACCGCCCACCTGTCGGCCAGCGCTACACCCCGAGGAAGACCGATGTCTGGCGTGCCCCTGACAACCGCCCGCTCTGCTACCACTGCGGGGAGGCCGGCCACACGTACCGCCGCTGCCAGTACCGTCAGATGGGGCTACGCGGATTCCCCGTCAACGCGCCGCGCCCGCAGACAGGCGAACGGCCTCGCGACATCGACGACTACCTCACAGGCACACAGTGGCAAGAACGACGACCTTCCCGCTCACCGTCGCCCGGCCGCTACATGTCACCGCACCGCCGGCAGTACACTGGCCCAAATCGGGGCCGGTCGCCTAGCCCGTATCCTGAAAACTAAGGGCAGCAACCCATGGAGGTGCGGTTGCTGAACGACGAAATGCTGAAGATCCTCCGCCGTCGACGACGACACCGCGATGAAGTTCCGAGCCCCCGCCGCACGCCGAACGACGTCGACGTCCCGAAGACGAAACTTTGCGATCGGAAGCAGACCTGACGACGCAACGCGGAAGCAGCGGTGCAAACCGACGTAGCCGTGACCCGACGCCGCGACGTAACCGCAACGCAAGACGGCGGACTAGCGACCTCGACGTTCTGATCGACGGCCACAACGTCACCGCTCTTGTCGATACTGGAGCCGACTATTCCGTCATCAGTGGGCCGTTCGCAGCAAAGTTGAAGAAAGTTAGGACTGCTTGGGAAGGCCCCGAGATCCGTACCGCTGGAGGCCATCTAATAACGCCGATTGGTGTCTGCACGGCGAGAGTCACTATCAACAACCGGATTTATCCTGCGAGCTTTGTAATCCTACAAAACTGCTCCAGGGATGTGATACTTGGAATGGACTTCCTAAGTGACCACGGCGCCGTCATCGACTTAAGAACCAAGTCGATAACCTTATCGTCGGAGAAAGCGACACCACCGGATACGAACCCATGTCAACATGCCCTGAACGTGCTCGAGGATCAAGTCACCATTCCTCCTAGATCCAGCATCATAATTCCCGTCGGCACCGAAACGGCTGAATGCATCGAAGGTGTCATCGAGAGCGATCAGGGTTTGCTGCTAGACCGTGACATTTGCGTCGCAAGAGGCATTGCTCGGCTGTATGAAGAGAAAGGAAGCGTGATGCTAACGAATTTCAGCCAGGAATACAGACACCTGAGCAGGGGCACGACGATTGCATACATCGAAGAAATCTTGGCCGTCAGCGATGCGTTTGCCTTTTCAGATTCTGACGAAGCTACGACGACGATCCCTGAGCCACCCTTCGACGTAAACCCAAGTCTTCCCGCTCGCCAACAGCAACAGCTTCGACGCCTTCTGCAGGAATACAGGGACTGTTTCTCGTCGTCGTCGCGGGTCCGACAAACGCCCCTTGCTAAGCACCGCATCATAACAGAAGAAAATGCTCGACCACTCCGTCAGAGTCCCTACCGGGTTTCGACGCGGGAACGGGAGGCCGTTAAGAAACAAGTCGATGAAATGCTACGCGACGACATCATCCAGCCGTCCAACAGCCCGTGGGCGTCTCCCGTGGTGTTAGTGAAGAAGAAGGATGGGACCCTACGTTTCTGCGTCGATTATCGTCGCCTGAACAAAATCACAAAGAAGGACGTATACCCTCTCCCACGGATAGACGACACCCTGGATCGACTCCACAACGCGAATTACTTTTCGTCGATGGACCTCAAGACCGGCTACTGGCAAATTGAAGTCGACGAGAGAGACCGAGAAAAGACCGCCTTTATAACGCCGGACGGCCTGTTCGAGTTCAAGGTCATGCCCTTCGGTCTTTGCTCGGCACCTGCGACTTTCCAACGAGTCATGGATACTGTATTAGCTGGCTTGAAGTGGCAGACTTGCCTTGTTTACTTGGACGACGTCGTTGTGTATTCCTCGAACTTCGACGAACACCTCCAGCGACTTCAACCCGTACTTCAAGCAATCAAGAACTCCGGGCTCAACCTGAAGCCAGAAAAGTGCCGCTTCGCGTACGAGGAGCTCTTGTTTCCGGGTCACGTGATCAGCAAGACTGGAGTGCTCCCAGACCCGCAGAAAACAGCTGCCATCGCCGCTTTCCCGCCACCCACCGACAAGAAGGCCGTGCGCCGATTTCTCGGCTTGTGCGCCTATTACAGACGCTTTGTCAAAGACTTTTCACGGATCGCCGAGCCACTAACGCAGCTCACGAAGACCGACGTCGAATTCAGGTGGCAAACAGCGCAAGTCGAAGCATTTCATGAACTGAAACGACGCCTGCAGACACCTCCGATACTTGCGCATTTCGACGAATACGCCGATACGGAGATTCACACCGATGCAAGCAGCATAGGACTCGGCGCCGTCCTTGTGCAGCGGGCGGGCGGACTGGAAAGGGTTATCAGTTATGCTAGCCGGTCGCTGTCTAAAGCAGAGGTCAACTATTCCACAACAGAAAAGGAGTGCCTCGCCATCATCTGGGCTACGTCAAAGTTTCGCCCCTATCTCTACGGCAGGCCCTTCAAAGTTGTGAGCGACCATCACGCCTTGTGTTGGCTAGCTAACTTGGAGGACCCTTCAGGTCGCCTCGCACGGTGGAGCCTGAGACTTCAAGAATTTGACATTACTGTCGTGTACAAGTCCGGAAGGAAACACTCCGACGCCGACTGCTTGTCTCGTGCCCCCGTCGACCCACCAACGCCCGACGACCAGGATGATGACAGCTTCTTGGGAGCCATAAGTACCGAAGACTTCGCCGAACGACAGCGAGCCGACCCTGAACTGAAAGGTCTAGTGGAATACCTGGAGGGCAGGACCATCGTTGTCCCAAAAGTATTCAGGCGAGGATTGGCATCATTTTCCTTGAAAAACAACGTCCTCGTAAAGAAGAACTTCTCTCCGGCCCGAGCCAGCTACCTTATCGTTGTACCTTCGGGACTGCGACCAGAAATTTTGCATGCCCTGCACGACGACCCGACGGCTGGACACCTCGGACTTTCCCGAACGCTCGCACGAGTACACGAAAAGTACTACTAGCCGCGCCTTGCCGCCGACGTCACTCGCTACGTAAGGACGTGCCGAGACTGTCAGCGACGGAAGACACCGCCCACAAGACCAGCAGGCTTCCTTCAGCCGATCGAGCCTCCTCGGCGACCATTCCAGCAGATCGGGATGGACCTCCTGGGGCCGTTCCCAACGTCGACTTGCGGAAATAAATGGATCGTCGTGGCTACCGACTACCTCACCCGGTACGCCGAAACAAAAGCCCTGCCCAAAGGCAGTGCCGCTGAGGTAGCCAAGTTCTTCGTTGAGAGCATCGTCCTTCGACACGGCGCCCCAGAGGTTCTCATCACCGACAGAGGTACGGCGTTCACGGCTGACCTAACTCAGGCGATCTTGGAATACAGCCACACAAGCCATCGCCGCACCACCGCGTACCACCCACAGACCAACGGCCTCACCGAGCGTCTAAATAAGACCATCGCCGACATGCTGGCCATGTACGTCGACGTCGAACACAAGACGTGGGACGCCATCCTTCCGTACGTGACCTTCGCGTACAACACGGCCGTACAGGAAACGACGCAGATGACGCCATACAAGTTGGTCTACGGACGGAGCCCGGCAACGACGCTCGACGCCATGCTACCAAACGTGACCGACGAGGAAAACATCGACGTGACCACCTACCTACAGCGCGCCGAAGAAGCACGACAGCTCGCCCGCCTACGGATCAAGAACCAGCAGACGACTGACAGCCGCCGCTACAACCTTCGACGACCCCACATGGAATACCAACCCGGTGACCGTGTATGGGATGGACGCCAATACGCCGACGAGGACTTAGTGAGAAGCTTCTTCGACGATACTTCGGACCGTACAGGGTACTTCGACGTCACGGCGCTCTTGACTACGAGGTCGTCCCGGACGGCATTACGAACTCTCAGCGGCGCCGTGCGCGACCTGAAGTCGTCCATGTCGTGCGCCTTAAGCCGTTTTTTGCGCGTTAGCGAGCCTGGGGACTCTATTTTTTTTCCTTCGTTATTGTAATTTATTTGTGTATGCACTTGTTTTGTTTTGTTTTTTTCTTTTCTATGTTCTTTCATAAGCATCGGGACGATGCTTTTTCAGAGGGGGGCAATGCCACGCCCACTTCTTGTCTTGTTTTGATGTATTCGGGTTTGACCGGCAGGGACGGTTATCAACGCTCGACGCTGTCCGCGAAGTAGTGTTCTAGAAGCGTCGCGATTGTAGTAGTTCGGTTTGTTAAGATTGCGCCCCGCACGCGAATGTTCCAGTTTTGTCTAGAGATAACGCCGCCACCAGCGATATTGCTGGAAAGTTCGATAGCGCCTGTATAAAAGCCGACGCGCTTGATCGCTTGTCAGTTGATCGACGGACGACGCCCTGTTCGCCGCTATCATCGTACAGCGTGCATTGCTGTAGTTCTAGTTCTCATATTCCGGCCACAAGTTCGGCCAAATAAACAGTTTCATCCTACAAACGCCGACTGCTGTGTTCGTCGACGTCACGACCACGTGACAATATGAAGCACCATTGTATATAACTTTTTTTGCCTAGCTGTTCTTTATGAAATATTTTTTTCATTGCTGTGCTTTTCACATATCCTATCATCAGTGAAAAGGAGTAGCCGGTGCTATACAGAAGCACCAACATCTCCTAAATATCATATAATAAAAAAAAGTATTTGTTTACGCCAAGAAAATCAATGCTCCTCATCACGTAATGCTTCGCTGAACCGACCAATGTGTTACGAATGCACACTGTCGGCTAAGTGTATATACAGTAAAACTCGCATACATCGGAATCAAAGGGCATCGCTAAATAGTTCGATATACCCGTAATTAAATATGCATAAATGTCATGTCTTGATATATACTGAGTATGTGCAGCTCAATGAAACGAAGACAAGAGGAATAAACGACATAGCCAGTCTATGTCGTTTATGCATCTTCTCCTGTCTTCGTTTCATTGTGCTGCACATACTCAGTATATATCAATAAATATTCATGCGTCTCAGACTGTCCCTTTCGTTCTAAAGCTGCTGTGAAGCCGTTAAAATTTTCCCATTACTTATTTTTCATCAACCTGCTCGTGTGAGACGTGTACGTATCGGACCAGACAACACTTTGCGCCACCGAAGCAACCTGGCGATACATCTTTCCGGCAACTAATTGCAGCCACAGGTAGCAAGCTTCACAGCGTGGCATTTAGTTTTCGTCGCATTACACCCATGTGTAGCGGTAAAACTTACAAAGCAATTCCTTCATTGTATGGAGCGCAAAGCAATCTGTGCTGCGCACGCCGCCCATATTTTGACTCGTACCCTGCTTGTTTACGCCATGCTTGCACTGCCCCTTGGATTCAATGCACTATATATTTACATTATATATACGTGCTACAAGATGACAGATTCACTATAGTCAGCTTTATGGCATTGCAGCTGTGTTATGCCACAAAGCATGTACTGTGCATCGACGTTCGTTATGCAGCGAAGCCCACCAGCAGGGAAATCGTAACTGCCACATACGTTACCTGATGCTTTGTCTTCTTTAATTACAAAAAAAGGCGCCCACGCAGTCTCCAGTCACCGTACGAGCACCCAAACGTCTAATAAATGCGCAAGTGCATAGCAATTAAATTAAGGTTTCTTCAATTCTTCTACCTGCCACGCAAACGAATTAGCAGCAAACCTCTACATTAGAGAACAGACCAAGCCACTTCTTGGAATAGCTTGGAATAGTGTCATGGAGAAACTTAATTATGTAAACAGAGATTATTACAAGATACCAATGAATCAGGTGGCCTGAAACGTGATCGCATAGTGAACTTGCTGCACAATTGCGACGAGGCGCCGCTACGGATGTCTACTTCAAACGCCAGCTGCTACATTTCAGGTCAAATAATAAATGCGCAGATGATGGATTTCTTAGCGCTGCTGATAGTCTTAACAATCTGTATAAATTCAAGCGAACACTCGCGAGGTAACATAAAGCAGGGCATACACAGACGTTTTAACGCAACGTACGCTCTCGAGTGCCTCAAGTTTCACCTCACTTGACGACCATCGGACACATCGGATTCGAAGGGGATCGCGAAATAATTCGATATATTCATTATTACAAACCGAAAATACGCCTGTAAGCTTTAATATTTACACGTCTCGGACAGTCTCATGAGATGACTGATTCGATCCTTTAAGTTGCTTCGAAGGCGTAAATGTTTTATCAACACTTTGCGGCAGCGAACCCTTCTCGGCCACGAAGGGCTAGAGCTTCACAGCGTGACGTTTAGTTTTCTTCGCATAACGCCACTCATTCTGGAGCGCACTGAGTTGACAGCAGAGCCGATGACGTCGTAATTGAGGCTGCTGGTCGTCACTCAGTCACTTCTAAGCGAACACTCGCGAGGTAACACAACAAACCATGACACAGATACACAAAATCTTTAAAGCAGACACGCCATCAAGTGCCTCTAACTTCAAGTTTCAACTTGGCCCTCATTGCTCTCGTCAACTTGACTAGGGAATTTCTGGGTACACCAAGGCGCTAGTTTTGCTCGACAGCACAAGGTAGCCAACATGAAGCGTGCTTACATCGCTAACATTGGGCGATGTTTAGGTGGCTTTTTAGTCTCGTGCCCTCAGTGCACCTCCGAAAAGGGAGACCCGAGCGTGCCAGCCCCCGCGTGGGTTGCCTACATGCGTGCGACCTCCTCACTCCGTTTTTAGGAGCTTGCTCGCCAAGCTTCTTATGCTCGCGCCTTGTCCTCACCTACGTGACCGTCGGCTCGGCGGCACAAACCACGCTCGGCGCAGCTGCGCTCTCTCTGGTGATTTCAAGAATGCTCACTAGATGGCGCCGCCGCTCAAGGCGGCACACGCCCACGACCTCCTCTATAGAGGAGGTCGTGCACACACCACGCTCGGCTCGGCGCAAGCGCGACTGCTCGAGGGCCGCACTGGCCGCACCTCTCGTTTCGCTGGCTTCCTTTCTCTTCGCCGGGAGCACACTAAGTGAACACTCTTTGTTGCCGCTCCGCAGCATGAACGGCAGCGGCGCGACGGGCTCGCAACGCAGCAGCAGCTTGGGAAGATCTCGCCTTGCCAATAACCAGCCAACACATGATGTGATGCGTATTGTACGACTGCAAACATCCCTCCACAATCAGGGGCACCTGTATCGATGTTGCCTTCTCGAACTTTCCATTGCGTCCCATCATTGATGATCCCTTGGCAACATACTTTACTGATCATAAAGCAATCATCTTTAAAGGGAAACGAGTCCCCAAGCTCATCAAGGGACGCCCTTCTTGTACTTTGTAAAAGAACATCTCTTGTGTATATGTAATGCATATAGTTCATCCATCATAAAGCAATCATCTTTAAAGGGAAACCAGTCCCCGAACTCATCGAGGGACGCCCTTCTTGAACTTGGTAAAACAACATCTCTTGTGTATATGTAATGTTTCTAGTTAATCGAAATGTATATATACTTCATCAAAATGTATATAGAGCATCCAGCCTTACATTAATAAACATTGTTTATGTAATGCATATATAACAACGTTGTCACGTTTATATACAATGGTAGAGGAATGTGTTTGAACTTGGTAAAACAACATCTTTTGTGTATATATAATTTTTATAGTTCATCCAAATCTATATATACTTCATCAAAATGTATATAGTGCATCCAACCGTAAATTAATAAGCATTTTGGATGTAATGTATGTATAACAACGTTTTCACGTCTATATATGATGGTAGAGGAATGTGCACGGAGCATTCGCGGGTTACCCGATCATCTCCGAGCAAGCTCCTCTAACATCATTCATTTCGTGGATATGGCGGTGAATTTTTTTCAGCCGTGCCGCGCTTAGGGATCTCGTACGCGCGCCAACCCGCTTGCCTGAGGGACGCGCGTGTGCGCATGAGCCAAGACGACACCAAAGCTTGGAATCAATGGGTCGTCTTTATGCTTGCTTGCTATTATATCTGCAATTAATTTTTAGAAATTGGCTAGTAAATGCGCCAAAATAGAAGTTCAAAGTAGCCAGAAAGTAGCCAAGGAGCCAACCTAAAATTTTCATCGCCAGACGGGGTATGGCGCAAAGTAGCCACCAACGGCAACCCTGATGGGAACCGACCGTCGGCGTTAGTGCGGCTTTTAGCCGCCGGGCGCCGCCACCGTAGTAGACCCACCGACGCGTCGTCGCTCGCGGAAACGGTTGCCGTGGCTGCATTCGAAGCTGCTATATGGTTCAGTTTTCGGCTGTATTTGCGTTGTTTAAAGTATAATGAAAATTTATAAACTGGAACCATGAAGCACTTGTCGTTCTGGGCAACCAGCCCATTTCGAAGGCATGTGTCTTTCGCGGCTATTTGATCGAGACGCTCGCGCGTCGTCTGCTAGCCCGATACCAGAGAGCGCGTGCCAGTGATGCGATTGTTTTGTCACCATTAGGTTCGCTTGACTGAGAGTCGGTTTTTGACTGTCTGAAAGTGGATATTTGAAAGCAGCATTTGCCAGGAGCTAATACTGAAAGCTTGGGCGCTTAAAGTTCCCCGATGCGTGCTACCGTCTACAAGTGTAGCTCACTATACGCAAGCCTGGAGTTCATGCGTTAAATAGCATGAAATGTCACTAGACTGCTTTAGGGATATACGTGATCGCCCGTTTCCTTTGTAAAGCTTTTGAGAAGTACATTTGTTGCCATCGGGAGAAAGCAACAGCTGGTACCAGAAAAAGAGGAACTACGCCAAGTGATCCCACCATTTCAGAGCTTAAACCAGTTAAATCGTGGTGGTACGAAAAACAAACAAAAACAGCTACATATGCCGCGCGCTTCCTGCAACACTGATTGATGTGCGTGAACAGACGCTGTCGTTCATGTATAAAGTCGTAGTGCCGACTCTCAACTTGAGCCATTATTGTAAAAGGCGTGAAAAATGGCGCGGCCTGTTGTCAGTTGCTTGAGCGCGTCTTTGTATTTGTCGACGGATTGTAGTAGCTTCAGTATCTGGCTCGTCAGGTATCTTTCTTTTCTCTTCCATTTGCCCCTTTCGGTAGTGAGCAAAGTATAGAGGCCGAATGGCTGGCGACCTGGACGCTTTTGTCGCATGGGGCAGCCTCCTCAACCTTGTGCACTCATTCACTGTGACACTGTACATAATGATGGTCGGTTGTTTCGCCGGTAGCGCATGTGGTGTCCATGGGCTCCGATTCTTCAGCTTCGGGACCTAATGTCAGTGCTGCATGCACATGGCTGCGATCGCGAGGCAGCGTTGCTACTGGTACTACATGCATTCGTTGACTGTTCGGACGCAACACGGTCACGTTTAGGGATACTTGCCATGCTTGGTTCAGTTGTTACCTTGGGCTGCTAACGTGAACGGTGGTCTGCAAAGAGTGACCTGCATCCTTTTTAAGCCGCCGCTTCTTATATTCTATGAAATCTTCGCGTCGTAAACGACGGCTGCATATTCTAGTCCCAAGCAACATTTTATTTTTGGCAAAATGTCGGCCTGACGTCGCTGGCCAACTGCACTGTCGTTGGCCCAACCTTGGCACCCGATGTAGGGCCGGTCTCGGGGATTGACATTGGCCTCATGTGGGCCTGCGTCGGCACCAAATGTAGGCCCGTCCACCGTGGCCGACGAGGCCGAGTGCATGCCGCTCGCGGGTTGACTAATGCCCGACCTTACATAAGCGTCGATTTACCGACGACCATAGGTCGGTTGCGGACGTTTCTCGCTAGTATTGCTCTGCTTTTTTGTGCGTGTTCTAACAAAACGCATCAATTGTTTTTCTGGTGTGTTGGTGCGTGTCGTATGTAATGTCAACGGGCAGTTTATAGAGGCGTTTAACTCTATCTGAATTACGGGCACAGTGCACATGTAAGACGGAATTAAACGCCTTTAACGGTCTGCACTTGTTAACGTGTTAATACGTAACACACAATAAAAGAAAGACGTGAATATAAGTTTTCTCTCTTTAGATCTTTATTTTGCAATTGTATAGATGCACTAATTTTCCATGCAACCTTGTTCGCACGGAGCGTTTGCATCAGCCCTTGTGCCAACGCAACCGTGCAGTCCATGTGATCACGGCATGATAACGCCGAGGTGAAAATGTGTAACTGGGAATCCAAGTGGTTTCAACTGATGTTAACTGGGACCAAATGGTCCCAGTTGCGGGCCACTGGCCCCAGTTGGAAACCAACTGATCCCAGTTGATTCCAGTTGCAACTGGTTCCAGTTAGCAGCTGGTCCCAGTTACAACTCAACTGGTTCCAGTTGATTCCAATTGCAACTGGTTCCAGTTAGCAGCTGGTCCCAGTCAGGGCTGGGCAGAGATACTCGGTAAAGTATTCCGGAATACAGATATCGAAATACATGGAACAGAAGCCTAAAATACGGATACTGAGATACATTTGACTTTAGCGTAACGGGATATTTTGGAGATACTTTTGCAATATGACGAAAAAAGTATTCCGGAATACAGATGCAGCAATACAGATACTAGAATACTTCTTTTTTATTTCAAAGATGCTCCTACTCCGCTAAGACATTTAGAGGTGCAGCATAATGGTGTAATTAAAGTTGCAGTGCATTGAAACTTTTAGTTTATTTGTTTATTACAGTACCCTCAGCGCCATTAAGACATCACAGAGGGGGGGGGGGGGCGGCTTACAAAGTACATAAGTAGTAATAATGACATAATTACAGATATCAATCGCAATAAAAAAGTACACTGTTTCACAGCAACAGTAACAAGCATTGGGCACCGAAATCGACATGCTTGGTGACAACTAAATGAGCTACGCTAGAAAAAGCACAGTTTAAGCAAATCACTAATGAACAACAGTGAATTGAGAAAAAGTATACATTTACTTTGCACATAAGATCGGCTTTGCTGAGTAGGTTGCTGTGTGAGCTTCTGATGCGTCGATTCGGCCTCAGCACAAGACTCGCGAAAGAAAAAAGTCTATCTAGCGGTGCAGACGGGCACAAATTCGTGTTACAGCGAATAAATACCGCCTTCATAGCCGGATAGCCCTCGAGCGTGGCGACATCTCTCTCGGGCCATCCAGATACCGAAACACTTCCTCCCTCACGTGGGTTGATCTGACCGCTCAGAAGCCCAAGTCGGTCTCCATCTTCGGAATCCTCAGCCGTCTGGCCCGGTCGGCGCCGGGTCAGACGACTGAGGATTTCGCTGCCCATAGAGGCCGGTCATAATTACATACGCGCAATGGAGCCCAGTATGTCGAAACTGCACAATCCGAAAATTGGCTTCCTAAAATCACGTTCTTTGGGGGTGAGAGAGTAACGTGTAAGCCCTCCCAAGTCGCTCCTGCAAGCTCTCTAAACAGACGTGGAATCAGGGACAGCTGCTCAGAGCGCCCCATCAGAAACTACAGCAAGCACACTCTAAGGCAAAATTACCCCGAACGAGGAGTAACGGAGCCCAATAGGCCCGCAGATCAACGGTTAGACCGTCGTAGGAGCAAGCGGAGAGGGATGCGTGCGGTGTGCAATTCAGTTAGTCTGCAAAGGGATGAACGGCGCGGGAGATGCAGGCCGTGTGCATGGATACGTTCCGTGTGCAAACCGTTGTCAAGGGAGCTAATCGTCCTCCTCGCTCGGGTCAGTCTTCCATCTTGTGTTTGAGCTGGCGTGTTGCCGGTTAATTAAGTCGCGCTCGGAGTTCGCCGATCTAGGACCTACGGCTCGCTGCCTTTGATACAGACGTATGCGTGGATTAGTGTGTCGTGCTGCTTTTACGTTTCGCCACACCCACGAAGTCTGGAGCTGCTCTCGACACGTCGCGACGCCGCGCTGTATATCTCCGGCGCAGTCACGGCACTGCGTCGCCACCGGCTAGGAATGGCGGCCGAGAAGACTGTAGGCCTATCGGACTTCAATCTGACTCGGGGCACAAATCGGCGCTGGATTCTTTCACAAGTAAGTGATCGCTTTTTATTCTGCCGTACCTATCGCGTGCGATGCAGTAAACTGATCGCGTGCGCGAAACTGATCGCGATTATCGGTAACGGACTCGATCGTGTTGTATATCGCGCGCACGAAATGTACCGCGAGGGCCGGCTTGGGCGTGGCTCGCCTGTGCTTTGTGACCGCCTGGATATTGGCCGCCGTTGTCGTCGCCTGGCCGGATGTTCGCTCACCGATGATTCACCGTGGTGATGAGCTGCAAGCTCGCGATATTAGCAATATTAGGCAGAGGCCTCGCCGCTGTTTTGCGACTCGTACGAAACGCTGTGCGGTAGCAACGAGCTCGATTGTATGCCGCGCGCTTGAAATGCACCGGCATGGGTTGGCGGGTGCTTCAGCTAGCCGACATTAGCTGCGATTCGGAACTCTGCGGAAATTGGTCGCCGTGACCTTCGGCTTCCTCGACGCTCGCTCGTAAGCAGTCCGCCGCCGTTCGAGGCGTCGACCCCGCTTTCGCTCGCTGCACATTACTAGTGCGCGCTCGAAGAATTTCGTGGAAATTGGACGCCGTTATCGTCGGCGTCCCCTTCGCTCGCTCGCTAGCAGCCTGGCGCCTTTCGTGGCGTCGGCTTCGCGTTGCGGCTGACGGGCTTGCTCGAGTGTACGACGCCGCTTGCAAAAAACTCGCCGGCTCGTTGGGGCACGGTGGTTGGCGGCGCCTCGGCGTGATGGCTGCGGCCGCCGCACTTGAAGTGTTTGTTGCGCTGTGTGGCTTGAAATGCGTCTTTGATGACGTATGACATCACGGTGAAATTATTTACATGCCATATTTTAGACGTGTGTTTTTATTAAGCATTCGACACTATCAACCACCACATTCTTTTTATGCAGCTTCAAGCAATAGGCGTAACTGGTCCTGCACTATTATTAATAAAAAACTACCTACTCAATAGAAGCCAAGTTGTCAGTCTGTTAGGTCATAAATTTATACCTAAAGTAACAAATATAGGAGCACCTCAAGGTTCTATTCTCGGCCCACTTCTTTTTGATTTGCCATCTTGCCTTACCAGTTCAGAATGCTTACTGTATGCAGACGACACAACAATTGTTAACACTGATAAATGCCTCCAATCTCTGACACAGAAGCTAAATGATGACCTTTCAGGCTTGGCTGCTTGGTGTATCCATAATAAATTACAAATAAATCCCACTAAAACGAAATTCGTTGTTTTCCACTCTCACCAACGTGAACATAATTATATCCCGCCAATATTTCTAAATCAATTCGCAATTGAAGCAGACGATGAGGCGACCTTCTTGGGAATTAAACTGGACCGTCATTTGAAATTTCATTCGTATGTTCCTGCGAAAAAAAAATGGCTTACGGCATACGTGTTCTAATTAAATCCCGCGATATATTTTCCAAACCCACATTACTTTCATTGTACTACGCTTTTATTCATTGTCATATTAATTACTGTATCACATCTTGGGGCAATACCTACAGCAGTCATCTCGTCTCCCTTCAAACTATGCAAAATCACTCTATTAGAATACTTACCCACAGTCATTATCGCAGTGATGCTAAAGCACTCCTGCATGCCAACAACATCCTAACAATCGAGAACACTTTCAAATATAATCTAGCAATACTATTTTTCAAGCAAATAATAAATCAGCTTCCTTTGTTTATAATCCCTCCATCAAGTCTAGAGAATACAAACTTGACAAGGTTTGCACAAAATCACAATTTTATCTTACCTTAGTTAATACTAACTATGGCAAACAAACAGCCCACTTCACTAGAATCTATTTCTGTAATACTATACCTTCAGGAATAAAAACCTCGGAATCAATCGGCATATTCAAAAAAGATATGAAAACTTTCCTCTCATCCATTCCATAATCTGGATAGTTTTGGTCACTTCTATTACTCCCGCTCCCTTTCGTGCCTTCTCACAACCTAATGTTAACGCAGCATCGCATCATCATCCTACATTGCTGATATCAGATGTCTCTATTTAGTTTTCTTTTTCGTAGTTTATTTTTTAACATTTTTTACCATGGTGATTATCTGAAAACTGTTTAGGAGAGTTGAATTACCTCTATTTTTTATGTTGTCTAATTTCAGTTTTTGTTGCTACTTTCTGCTAATGATTTTCTTCAGTAGAACTCCTTTTTTCTTTTTTACCTGCGATGTATTTTATTACCTGTTTTCTGCACTACTGTTTGCTGCACCAATTAATTGTTTCTATATTCACTACTGTAGGAGGTCCCGATTCAGTCTCTGACTATGGGACCTGCTTCTGTATACACAAATTTTGTAATTGATTCGATAACTAGATAAAACGATTTCTGATTCTGATTTCACCTTGCACATATTTGTCATGTACGTGCGTCTTCATCCCTCCTGTGACGTGTCGCAGAATATTTGCAATATTCTTGTGCTTCGCAGGGGTGAAATTATTTGCGTGCCATGTTTTAGACGTGTTTTTGTTCACATTGCACGTATTTGCACAGTTCGTGCGTCTTCACCCTCGCTGTCACGTGACTAAATATTTGCAATATTTTTGTGCTTTGCAGGATGCAGCCGTTGCCCACGACGAGCAGAATGCTGTGTGCCCTGGCGCGTACAACGCCTGCCATCTATCGCTTCCGTTGGAGCAGCTTCACAGAAAGGACTGTACGAGATATGACAACGTGGCTGAACATGTATTGGACATTTTGCAAGGAATTCTATGGAAGAAAGCAGAAACTTCATATGTATAGAAAAAATAAAACGTTTCATTGTCTCACTTTTGTCTTTCGTTGTCGCATTGAATGCGAAAGCAGTGACATACGCATGACTAAATATTCTTTTGCGTGTTCTTTTCCGCGGCATTTGTTGGTCACCGCGGAAAGAAACACGCGAAAAAAGTATTAAGTCTTGCGGAGAGTAACTGTAGAAAATCATCCCTGGGATAAAAAGTTCATCCGAATGGAGCGTTTGAGTGGACCGACCGTTGGTCCTTGCGAGGTGCAACTGCGAGGACTAACGGTTGCCCGGTAAGGTGTAAATGTGAGGACCAAATGTTAGTCCATTGAGGTGATCTGTGGGGACTAACAGTTTAAGAGAGTTGACTGTTGGGCTAGTTGGTGTTCAGACATGGGAACCATCGTTAAAGGCGCAACACCACACAACACAAGAGAAGACCAGACGAGCACAGGCGCAAACTAACAACTGATTTATTGAAGGCAGATCTCCAGGCATATATACCAACAGGCTGCGCAGGCGCAACGTCACAACAATCCTCGGAAAACATCAAAAATATCGCGAAAGAAAATCAATTTCAGCTTTGTAAAGCGCAATGGAAGTGTCGCTGACACACGCCTCACCTGCTTTCCTGATTAGAAACGCTTCTAACGTTTCACGAGCCGTTTTTAAATGCGAAGCATTTCTTAGCGAACCTCTGGCACTTTGAGCGTTTCTATCTACGTATCTATCTATCTATCTATCTATCTATCTATCTATCTAGCCGCCTACGTCTGGCTGCACTCATGATCGCCTCCTTAACTTGGTGTAGACCCAAATTGGCATGGGAGGGTAAGAGGATTAGACGAATATGATTGCCGGGTCATGACATGAATAACTTTAAAATCCTGTCGCGTACGTCGTCAAACTCTTTCCACTAGACACGTGTGGCACATACCCGTTTACCACGAGCCGCGGTGTACGGGTATGCGCCACAGGTGACTGACAGTTTATATCTACCCAGGAACGGCGAGAACATACATTGGTAACTTAAATTCTAGAGCGTTAACGAAAACCAACATTGGCAGCATTGACTCAACGAATGGAAAGAATGAAGATTAGGATCCCAGAGGGAATCGAACCCAAGCATTCTGCGTGGCAATCAGGTATTCTACCACTGAGCCACGCCAGGTCTATAAACTGGTTTGGAAAAACAGCCTACACAGGCGTAATAGCGGTGCAACGTCAATTGTGGTTGTGATGCTGGCTATCTAATTTTACAAGAAAGCAATAAACCACTCTATCATACTCCTACGATGTGTACTCCTGCGATACAGGTGTCGTATCAGATTAACGTATGTACTTCCAGTGTTGGCTCCTCTTTTATAGAAGCCTAATAAACATTACGTTTGTATCCCTATGATTGATCAAGCTATATTGAAGCATTGCTCGACCCCGGAGGAATACATTAACGAAAGTTACATGTGATATGCACATCACCGCACCGTAAAGTGCACTTCGTCCACCTGAACGACGCAGTGTCCTCTTCATTTCTTACGAGGCTGGGCGATGGCCTCATGCTGACCGAGGATGATGACAGATTGATTGACAGCCGCTTTGTATGCTAGGCTACGTAGGCCACATACGCCCAGGTAGTCTACGAATACGACAAACACCATCCACTGATGTTGGTCTACGTAGCACTATCCAGGCCTAACAGCCTCGACGGCCTATACCTCACCAACGCGAATTGTGGCTTCCGGTTCCGACATGTCGCCGGCTCTGTCGACAGACAATTTGTCGACGAAATGACCAAAGCATTCACGAATTCCAACAGCTCTACTACACCACATACTTCACTACACATAGGCCCCTCGTCACCACGATCACGACCGGATCCTATAGCAAGTCATGAACAGCTGCTGGTGCTCACTGATCACGGTGATGATGCCCTTGATTAAGAACTATCAAGAACTTCTTCCACACATGCACACGGGTTCGTGAAACGTGCGTGCTTTCTCGGGACACGTATTAGCACTACATATCAGCTTACCGTTTCTGGTGTTGGTAATACCCACGTTGCAATTGGCAGCTTTACCCAACCCTAAGCAACTGGTTATATAACATATATGTGTGCGCACAAAATTTACACAAATCTTTAGCGTCATTTTGTAACGTGTCGCTCAGTAAAAAAAGCTACGCCGCAGTCACCTTCCCGCCGCGTGCTTCGCATAATATCGACTCCCACGGTACGTGGGATCTGCCGAATTTTTTGTCTGCTTCTACCTACAATTTTTGCGCATCGGAAACGTGGTTCACAATTCGGGCATGTCATGCAATGGTCGACAAGATGGCTTCGCTCTTTGTTAATTAGATTTCTTGCGTGTTCCCTGAGCCGGTCATTGAGGCAGCGCCCCGTCTGGCCGATATATACTTTGCCGCAGGTCAGGGGAATCTCGTACACGACGTTTGCTGGCACACTGAACGAAACGTCGTTCATGGTTCTTTTTGCAGCCTCCCTTTTCCTCCGCACAGGTGGTGCGACGGCTCAGCTGAGCGAGCTTCTGGGGGGCCGAGAAAGCCAACGGCACGTTGAACCGGCTAGCCACTTTTTTCAGGCTATGTGTGACCTTATGCATGTACGGCACCACTTCTGGCCTCTGGGCGCCCACCAGGGGCTTCGCGGCATCTGAGTAGCAACGGTGCTTCAACTTCTTAAGCAGCGTCTCAGCAACAGACAAGACGACCGACCCAGGGAAGCCGGCTGAAAAGAGCCTCCCCAATTGAAGGTTAAAACTATCCTGCACCTTGTAAATGCACGACTTCCGAAGTGCTGAATCTAAACAGAGAGTAGCGATGCCTCTCTTTACCGTTTTTGAGTGAGCTGAATTGTGTTGCGCCTTTAACGATGGTTCCCATGACTAACAGTTGCCCGGTAAGGTGTAAATGTGAGGACTAAATGTTAGTCTATTGTGGGGACTAAATGTTAGACCCGGTGCCGTTAGTCCTTAAAGGGATTAATGGTTGTGGCAGCCCCATTAGTTCCCAAAAGGACGAACCACACACCCTCTTAACACCCTTTTGCCTTAGAGTGCACTCGTCGCCTGGGCCGAAAGGGTCACTCTTCAATAAAGGTGTCACCACCACCAAAGCTACCAGCATCCATTTTCAGTAAGCCGCAACAGGCGAAGTCGCCTCCGGCGGTGTGGGAGCCTGGTACCACAAAAGACCGTTTCACACTTGTGATCAATTAGGAACGCACACTGACACGATGGAGAGGTGGCTGAAAGCGCGACAAAGATAGCCATCTTTTAGTCACTTCCGCCGCGACTATGGGAACTGCTTTTAGAAGTGCCGCCGCTTTGAGAACTGAACGCACGCGAAGCATTGCAAAGCCTCTGTTCCAAGGCGGTATGCGCGTGGGGGGTTACGAAGTAATGGTTTGCCACCCGAAAAAAACTAGGCGAGCTGCACTGGCCTTTAGAGACATCGACTTTCGTCGGCAGAGGCCGACAACACTGCCTCCCCGATTCTGCCGTCTGCGGCGTCGCGCGCTTTACCACATGGGCCATTCTGTGCTTGAGGGGAAACCATCGCCGCCCTTTCTGTCGGCGACCGGCGGCACGCCTTTGCTTGTATTGGCGCAAAACAAATGAAAAAAAAAAACCCCGTCATACCCCCTTGGAAACACGCGTCAACTAATTTCCGACAAAAAGAAAATGTAACGAGATACCCGTGTCCTGCATTGTATCGCGATACAAGCGATACATCGTAAAGGTATTTCACTACTGAGATACAAATACATTTTTCAAATGTATCTCGATACAGAAATACAGATACTCAAAAGTATCTCTGAAATACTATCGCGATACTCTTGTATCGCGATACTGCCCAGCCCTGGTCCCAGTTACAACTCAACTGGCCACCAACGGGAACCATGACCAGTTGAACAGGAGGCAACTGGTCCCATTTGGAAACCATATCCAGTTATATTGGAAAGAAATGGTCCCAGTTGTACGCTAACTCGAAGTGCGACCAGTTACTCTGGTTGTACAATTCTTCACCGTGAACGAAAAAAAATTGAACTCGAATGTATACGACGTAGCGTTGCTGGACTTGAGCGAATGGGTTTTATCCAAGAGTTTTTTGTGTCTTACTCACAGAAGGGTACGTGATCACTGGCCTGCCGTTATGAACACAGATGATAGGACGATGAGAGAATAAGAAAATAGCGTCTCATGGTTTGCGAATGAATTATCTTTTCTTGTTTAGACGTCATCCTCCTCTTCGCGTTGTTTTAACCCCATTACAATAATATAGACAGTCTTACCTGACCTGATATGTATTTTTTTAAATCGTGTATTATCGTCGATTATTCCGTTGCGCAAATGCGCAACACAGTGCACTCAAACGTACGCTTGCTTTAGCATCAGTACTGCTGTCATCAGCTGTTGTCAATCTTTTTACGTCCATCGCGGATACCCGCAGGCGAAGCGGGCCCGATTGACGTCGGGGTGTTAATATTGCCGTTGCCTCACTGAGAGCATGCCTGCTCGATTGGCTTGTGTGCAGCACAGCGATTACTTCCGTACTTACGACAAAGACAAATCGAGCAGAGCCGAGAGCTACCACTTGCGAGACTGCCGCCGACATGCTGCTACGACAAACGCACGCCACACTCTCTCTGCTCTCTCCCCAACTGCCTCGACAGCCGTCACATCAGTTTCGTATCTCATACACTCATACAAATGAAGCAGTAAAGTAATGAAACATAAAGCTTACACATAAAATAAACTGAAAAGAATTATTTCATGCCAATTCCGCACTATTTAATGGAGGAAAGAAGCTCGATAATAAAGGCAGAAAATTTAGAAACACAGCCATAGTAGTTTCGTACACCACATGTGTACGAGGGCTATCTGCCGAGTGGTGGAAGTGTTCCTGTGGTGGTGGTCCGTGGAAGTGGTGCTTAGTTGAGCTGTTTTTCAAAAGGAACGCGCATTCATGGCGTGCGTAATTTAGATTTTGTCGAATTAGTGTTCGACAGTTTCATATCTCTGGAAGTCCGTATGGGTGAACGCCGGACAAGTGTTTTTTCTTGTGACAACACGGATATGTGGATCCATTGTGTGCGGAATGCTGTGCAAGCCTGCGCCTTGTCGGCGATGCAGCCGTTCGAAGGTAACTATATATCGCTTATGCTTCGAGTGCTAGTTGTTCAATATCCTAGAGAATTGATATAATGCAATGCAAATTGTTTTGAGTGTTCAGATGATGGAACGCCGCATTGTTAACAAGTTCTTTCGGCCCTGCTCTGTAATATGTTTGCTTAGGGGTTTGTGCGGAGTGCTTGCTAATTTTCTGCCATTTGTTTTGAAGCATCACAGAAAACGAGTGCCGTGCAATAGTATTTTGAACGGCATGCTAAATAACTATAAAGTATACTCGTGCAAATTTGTAGCTCCATTCGCGACTTCTAAAGAAAGCGCAAAGGGGCCCGTACTTTGCACTGCAAATGTATATTCCCGAACCTGTTCAATTTGTAGGTACACAGGCGTCCACTCTTAAAGGGAACATCGGAGCGTGTGGCGGCAGCTCGGTGCCACCGCCGGCCAGCGGCTGCAAAGAGATTCGCGCAGGCGCAGTGCGCGCTGCGAGTTGTGCTCTTTCGTCGTCTGCTGCCGTCTACTTCCGCGCTGCGTATCGTCGCGAAGCGAACCGTTGACGCGACGAAAGAGCACCGGGCAGCGCATTTGACAACCGTATGCTACGCAACGCAGGAGAGAGAGGGGAGACCGAGGGAGACGCCCATGTCGTCTGCTCTGGCGTTTATTGGCTGCCGGTGCCGCGACCGCCATTTCCGCTTTGCCAGCAGCCGAGGGCCGAGGGCCGCGGCGGCGGGTATTGCGGGTATGCTTGACGTTGGTGGTTGATGAGTAACTGAGAGCCGCTGTTGTCTGATGTTTTTGTGAATACGCCGGTGATCAGATTGCGTTTGGGTTGTTTCCAAACTACTGAAGCCGTAAGTAAACAGTGTCGGGCTGACTGCGTAGATAGACGGCAGCTGCGCACGCATCGCGTAACGACGATTAGTAGACGTCCAAGACTTGCGCGTTGGAGCGAGACGTACGCCGAGGCCGAACGTTTGTTTGCCTCTATGTATATGCCGCATAGGGTTCCACAGCTTCGCTAATATCAAAGCTCGCTTTTTCCCGTAACCTCCGCAGCATGTACGTCACGCGTGTTTAAAGCATGTCAAGTTTTAGCCAGTTCGGCTTATTTACCTGTTGCAGGTACGGCCCTACGTTGCCGTTCATGTTTTGTGCAGTTTCGAGGCTACCGACGGCTACGCGTTCGATGCATAGCGATTGCACCTGATATTTTTTAACGATTAAGTGCTCATTGGAACACCAAGTCAGCTTTTTACCTGCCGCGAGACCGGTCCAAAAACGTACAATGTTGTTCAATCACTGTGTATTTCATGTTTTAAAATAAACTGCCTTGCAACTTGGCATTGCTGTGACCGTTCGTGACATCTCCCGTAGTTTTGCTAACTTTGTGAAGCGATCATTCTACGTAATACTGCGATTGTATAACTTGCAGGTGACCGTGGTAACATAAGCAAAATCAGAGAGAAATGAGGTAGTTGTTATCTGAGCCAGGGAAAAAAAAAAGCTAGTTTTGACAACATACGGGACACAGGGGATAACATGTGGGTGACTTTTCACACAGCTGCATCACTGAAGTGATGGTACTCTGCTGTGAACACAGTGGCTTCTAACTAAACACGGTGTGATGATACAGCATCAGATACGAAATTATGTCGAACATAAAGTGAGAGCTCACTGATGGACCATGATTAAGACTATATGACAGCTGAAGAGTGCATGAAAAGCAGTATTGTTCGTGATGAGCAGAGATTATCAGCCACCAACCTAGCGGCTGACAATGTTAACAAAAGTTTCTGTTGCACCATGGGAGACAAAAAAAACAGTCAGTCAGTTTGTTTGCAGGCACTGTAGCACCAAATAGACTAAACTCCGAAGAGAAAACACTAAAGCTAAATATATATATATATACATATATATATATATATATATATATATATATATATATATATATATATATATATATATATATATGTATATATATATATATATATATATATACATATATATATATATATACATATTTAGTCTTTATGACACAGGCTGGGTTGTTGTGATAGACTATGAGTCCCTTGCAAATACAGTTACCTTAATTTTGGCACACTTGTGAGGTGACAAGAATGATCAATAAAATAAAAATTATATCACAAGCAGATAGTACAAAAAAAGAAGACTAAATGCCAAATGTTTTATTCGTATTACCTCCACGGCTCGAGGGCATCGCAGAAGGGAGTAGAAAATTCAAGTTAAGGCAGGTAGCGCAAAGAGACACAGACACAAGCGAAGAATAAGTGCACAGGACAAGCGCCAACTTCAAACTAAAGTTTATTTCCTGAATCCTCGCCTATTTATCTTATATCACACCACCACATAGTCACCATGGAGAGAACAACTGATACTGCTGCGAATGTCATGACGCCGGCTCACCTTGATCATCTCTTATACCTAAAATGATAACAATACTAAAACGCGGATCAAGGTGAGCCGGCGTCATGACATTCGCAGCAGTATCAGTTGTTCTTTCCATGGTGACTATGTGGTGGTGTGATATAAGATAAATAGGCGAGGATTCAGGAAATAAACTTTAGTTTGAAGTTGGCGCTTGTCCTGTGCACTTATTCTTCGCTTGTGTCCGTGTCTCTTTGCGCTACCTACCTTAACATGAGTTCCCACAAACTAGCCCAGTTATCCGTTCTCGTAAGAAAATTCAAAGCACACAAATAAAGTAAGCATTAGTAATTTCTTATTTTACAGCGTTATGTATATTGTTGCATGTTTCTGAGAGGTTCAGGTGTTTAGAATAAGTAAGCAAGTACTAAAACACAAAGACTACCATTCATGGGAACAACGCCGTCGCCTTCCTCCTGTCTCAGCACTTTTGTTTTCTATTGTGATCAACACACTTTAATATTTCTACTCTCCCACACGAAGCCCTCCTGGTGAGTCACTCTTGATGCCTTCGTGTGAAGGGCTTCAGACAGGCAACACGCATCACCCCAGTCTTTGATGGGCACTGGCCACATGAAGTGAGGAGTGCAAATTTGTAGTTAGCTTAGACGATCAGGGATGAACAGCAGGCTGGCATCGTCCGCAAGTAGCCTTTGACACAAGCCACATTTATATATTGGTGTTCACAGCCACACGAGGTCACCAAAAACATAGGTAATGTATTTGAGCTAATTATCATGGCATGTTTTGGAGCTTTCTCATGAAGCCCACCTACATGAGCATGAGCAGTTCGGAGGGCATCCTCTGCATGAAGCGAAGTCTTCGCTATGGACGAATTGTCATGGATGGTAAAATATAGTATCCAATGAGGTGGGTGAATTAAAGGAGAAAGAAAAAGCTATAGCCAGTTGTTTTGTGATTTGCAGTGTTGAAAGTGTACATGACACTGAATGATGCTTTATCGCCAGCTCTTGCGATATGAAGTGCCGTTTTATAACATGTTGATCAATGTTTGGTTTATGCGGTCGATCAGGCCACTGCTTTGTGGATGATAAGGCATTGAGTGCTGGAAGTTGAACCACAGAAACAAGGCAATACTTCCACAACATCAGCTGGAAATTGGTGACCACAGTCACTTATCATGAGAGGCAGCCCATGTCGAAGTTTTACTGAATGCAGCATAAACTTGTGCTGAAGTGTCAGAGGTTAGGGCTGCTGTCTTGTGGTAGTGAGTCAGGTAGTTGGATACACAATTATCCACCAGTTGTCTATTGAAGAACACAAACTGTCCAATATTACATCTCGCCTAACACTCTGCAAGTACAGTTCACAAAATAACATGTTAATAATTCCTGTTATCATAGAGACATTGTTAACATGACAAATAAAATTGAATAAAGAAGAACATCAGCTACAACTATCATCTCTGGCTCATGCCTGCTGGAGAGGTTGGGCCCTCAGTCCTGGCCATCCTGGGCCCCTATGGCTAAGCCTGTTTTCAGAGTCTGTGTATGCTGAGCTAGCTGTTGCTGTTGGCAATTTATTTATTTACCAAAGTGCACACAGAACCTTCACAGGCATTACAGTGGGTCATAGGCATTACAGTGGGCTTGTAAGGGTTGATCCCACAGCAACAAGCAAACTTGAAGGGAATCGCTAGAGGTTGTGAAACATATAGGTTGAAACTATCATTGATCTTTTGTGTGCATGGTTAGGTTGAAGTTGATTTGAGGCATAAGGAAGCAATTTCCTGTCTCACTAGTTCTCAAGAAGTTCTATTATGAATGATAATGAAAGTGAGTGCAAAACGGCGTCAGCTATTTTGGCATTGCTTGCAATGTTGGAAATGTAAGGTGCGTCGACGACAACGGACAAACGGGAGAGTACACACACACACGGAGCGCCACTTCCAGCAATGTTTATTACGAAATGAGCACAGGGTATATATACAGCACGTGCTGTCACAAATCATCAGTGTGCAGTTGCATTAAAGTAAGACAACTCTTTTGGTGATAGTCAAATTCAAGCCCCGCTAACACACTTATTGCCTGCTTCGATGGCTGTCTTGGCCTCATTCATTAATCTTACCCATTTATCGTGGCTTCACCCGACAACAGAGCAGGCACAGTGCTTTGTTTGCAGCTGACCATGTATGTTGACAGTACGAGCCTCGTGCAAACAAAGCACTGCTACCTTTCAGATCGTCCCACTCTAAGCTCGTCAAACGTAGCATCGCCAATATGTGCTTGCTGAATGCTTTTAAGAAGTCCTGCCCCCATAGAGCAACGGTTCATATGTTCGCTCCACCTAACTTTCTGCCACCCTCGGTCGCTCTTCTCATCTCAGTATCCATTTCGATGCTCTATAGCTGACCATCAATTATCTGTCCTTCTCATGAAGTAACCAGCTCAGGTTCATTTTTTTTCTCTTAATATCTACTAGGGTAAAAGCTACCCACGTTTGTTCTCTGATCCAGTCTGATATCTTCCTATTTCTCAGAATTACATCTATCACTTTTCGTTCCATTGCAAGCTGCACGTCCTTAATCGTTTATTTCTTATTCTCCAGGTTTCTGGTCCTCCGCAAAACTTGATTAAAAATAATTAACCGGTCTCAAATGACGCAGCTTAACAGCTATCCCTGCAAGCTAATCATGTGGGAGTCTCACAGGGCTTAATTTCAGGCCTTCTTTTATTTTTTATGCTTATTAGTGACCTATCTACTATTCTTGCTAAAACCAAGTGAATAATTATGCCGATGACACAACCATCTTTACACCCAGGATATTCAGCAGCCATGCTCTAGTGTAACCTTAAAGAGGCAGTAAAGGCAAATATTAATTCGACGTGCATTGTTGAGATAACATTCCCGAAACCTCGTAGTGCTTGTTTCGTGCATCATTGCATATAGGCTCACCCCAGATGGCGTTTGCATTGAACGTACTGGTACAGGGCGCCCAAATATTGCATTTGAAGGGGCCGGGTGGCAAGTGTGTGCCGGTACTGCATGTCTTGGTTCTCTTCATTACATTGCTGTTTATGTTGTTATTGCTGCCATTGCTTCACTAGCTTTGACTCACTGTGATAGTACTGATCCTGAACACTACTTATAACAACAGTACCTGGTTTTTCCTAGCACAATAATAATCTTATGCCTGCCGTTGGGAAGAATTACAGCAAATTCGAAATCCTCTTCTCTAGCATAGCAATACGGCATTCATTAACTCTCAAAATAGAATCATCACAGAATGTTCACACTTTCTCTACATGAAGCAACTCATTTAAATCTTCTAAATAACTCTCAGTATTGCTACATAATAGCAGCAGTTATAGAAGACACTTCGTTCATGATTACAAAGACGATCAGAACGAGAAATACTGGAGCAAGCTGTTTGTCTTGTGCAGTACTGCATGCAAATGCACTTGTAAATACAGCTGTGTATAGTCTTTCCCATGCCTCTCTTTTCATGTAACAATATTTATGTCATTTTGCTGTATACCTTTTGGTTTTGTATAATTTATATTGACAATGCAATGAGTGTTATGTCAAGTTGATTTTTTTGTTACTTTCTCTTGTATTTTTGCTTGTTGAAACACTTTTGATTATTTTACATGCTTTTTGTTTAAATCAGTATTTCTGTTAAATTTAGCACAAATTGCTTCTTATATATATATTATATATATATATATATATATATAATCATCTTACTTAATTTTCATTTTCGCTGTTCACATGTCTACACTTATTTGCCATTTTTGCACAGTAACCATATATTTATGTAATCGTAACAGTTCATCCTGGCAGTTTTTCTAAATTCTGGAACCTGCTACTGTGATATTTTTACCATCTAGGTCCACCATGACAGTTTCAATAAACTTGACATATTAGACTTGATAACGTACGTTGTGATTGAGTGCAAAAATAGTGTCTTGAGAAACGGAATATGATTACAGAGTACAGTAGCGCATTGAATTGGGCTGGATGGTACATTACTGAAAGTGAAGAAAGCAGTGCTCAAAATGGGACAATGATGAAGAGACAAACGCGACATTGAGTTACGTACGTCTCCCGTGGACATTTTTACACAGCATGATTTATTTATGCTGGCCCTGAGAGTTTTATACGGATATTACAGGGTGAATTTTCAATCACGTTTCTTAATCGCGATTGGAGTGTTTTGCGCAAGATGCGGAAGGGGGCCATTCAGGATAGTGAAATTTAATAACTATCGCGGCTTGACGACGTCGAAAGTGCTGATATGAAACTCATATCGAGTATTTCATTTTTCAAGCAAGCGTGCAGCGGTACGCGTACTCGAGCCTCGATCATACCGACCGCCACTTCGCGTATAGATTAAGGCGAGTCAGTAATGATAGTTTAAACTCGCAAGTGTAAGCGTTTCGAACGCGCAGGCGGCATCTTATGAGCAAGCAGTCTGTTAGTCTCGATGAACGGCAACGTACGGCCGTACACAGGTAAATAAGCCGAACGAGTCGTTTCGCCAAGACCAGAATACTACTATGAGAATTAAAACTTGACATGTGTTAAACACGCGTGACGTACATGCGGCGGAGACTACGGGAAAAAGCGAGCTCTGACATTGGCGACGTTATGGAACCCTAGAGCAAAACAAACGTTCGGCCTCGGCCGTACGTCTCGCTCCAACGCGTAAGTCTTGGACATCTACTTAGTCATCGTTACGCGATGCGTGCGCAGCTACCGTCTATCTACGCACTGTTTACTTACGGCTTCAGTAGTTTGGAAACAACTCGAACCGCAATCTGATCAACGGCGTATTCACAAAACACCACACACAGCGGTAGCGGGGTTAGCCTAACAGCTGTAACAGCGGCTCTCAGTTGCTCCTCACCCGCCATTTACTGCGAGGCGTCAGCCGTTGCCGTGGCAACCGCGCGAAAATTTCAACCAAAGTGGAAATGGCGTTCGCGGCATCGGCAGCCAATGAACGCCAGAGCAGACGACATGGGCGTGTCCCCATGCTCTCCCCCTCTATAATGCGTTCTGTAGCATACGGTTGTCAAATGCGCCACCGGGCACGGTGCTCACTGCGTCTGCGCGAATCTCGTTGCAGCCGGCGGCCGGCGGTGATGCCGAGCTGCCGCCACACGCTCCGATGTTCCCTTTAACAGTGGACGCCTGTGTACATACATTCGAGTGGAAACAAAGATGCTTTCGATCGCCTTACTGCCCGTAGTTCTTAATGTTTTTGCCGCTGAGGTAAGCGACTTAAAAAAAAAATTCGGATTACATCCGGCATGATCCCCAGAATAGTGTTCGTAGTGTGAATTTTTAGAAGGCTGGTCTGCTGTGTATATTAAAATGATATGGCTATTCTGAGACATGCATGTAACATATGTTACCTCTTGTTTTGCAGCAACGCTCTCCCATTGGTCACGGGTACGTGAATCTCACGGAAAAAATTCAGGATTGCCGCCAAACACTAAAAAAATTTGAGTGCTGTGTAATGTTTGTAAAATAAACATTTGATGAGTATCCAAGGTTGTTTTTTTATCTTGCACAGGAGCCCCAGGAATTAAATAGCCACATCAGGTTTAATTTTTGAAGGGACAAGCTACAGACAGTAGTTCCTAATGGGACACCATTTGCAACGGGCAACTGGCTCTTATTGAGATCTCAGTAAGAGCCGCTGGGACCCACTGCCGACTGGTCCCAATTGCAACTGGAAATAGCTGGGAACAGATCAAGTGGTTTATGGCAGTATTCCCAGTGGTGACCAGTTGTCAGTGGGTGCCAACTGGGACCAGGTCAAGTGGTTTATGGTCAAATTCCCAGTTGGGACCAGTTGCCAGTGGGTCCCAGTTGGGAATTCGGTCCCAGTGGGTCCCAACTGGGAATTTGACCATAAGCCAGTTGAACTGGTCCCAGTTGGGGCCAGTTGTTTCCAGTTGCAATATTTTCACTTGGGTGACATATATAAACATAAAGACGGACGGCATTCCTGTTGGATCGGCTCCCTTCTTTCGGCTGGTTCTCGTGCTCTTGGCCCTGAACACGTGCGCAGATGCGACATTTTACCGTCGAGATGTGAGACTTGCATTGTTCTTCTGTCGGGAAAAACTGAAAGAAACAACAATGAATAATACTGTGAACAAGGTAGACTATCTACTTGACCAGTTGCAGACATGTCGCGTCTAGAAACTCTATTCACACAACTAAACAAAATAATTTTTTCGCTGTACAGAAAACACTGCACTTACAATAAATGCGAGTGTGCTGAAATTCTGAGAAGTGCTTCAAACTCCACAGCGCACAAACTAGATAATGTGTGCAGACAGGATGGATCGAGGCTTTCGTTGTTGGCTCCTAATGTCACTGCAAAACAAATGGTACAATAAATAGAATAATGAGAACACAATCTTACCTTCAAAACGGCCGCGGGCCAGTCACATATTGTGCAGTCGGCATTTACAGCACACCTGCGACCAAATTCAATGTGAAAAGCGATTGCGTGAGACTTTTGTAACCAAGCATGCATCTTACCAGAATTCTTTTCAGTTGGCGAGAGCAGCGCAGCACGCTATCCACACTACAGTCCTTGTTGCAGTGTTCCCTAGAGAAAACGGCAAAATATGTCACGGTCTTACAATAAGATGCCACAAATAAAAAACAAGAAAATCTGACATATTTGCCCGTCAGCGAAGTCTTGGGCCCACGGACAAATATAAACGCCGTTCGCCTGAACATTTCTGATCTGCCAGCTAGAAGAGACGACCAGGTTGACGCATCAATTGTGCAAATAAAATTTGTTTTGTCGCTAGACAAAACTCACCATGATACAGCGAGGAAATAAAGTGCTACTTACGAGTTCGCTTCAAATCCTTGGCAATGGGAGACGGCCGCCTCCAGGATCAAGGCAAACGAAATGCCTCTGAGTGCTTGCTCGCCCGTCTCTGTGCAGTGTTTCAGCACGTCCTCGCTCGAAAGAGCTACAATTTGGCGGGAACTGACGCATGGAGCTTGCTCCCCTCCCCAGCGCTGCGACAAAGAAAAAAAGAAAACGCGAGAGGTGCGGGGTCCGGCGCGCGAGTTTGTAATATGCAGAGCGCTCAACGCATGGCAACGGCAGCGGCGCGCTATTGGCTGCGCGCACACAGGGACGCCGCTGCGGAGTTCCGCCTAGCAACGGCCGCCACGACGCATGCCACGACGAGACGACGTCACGACGAGACGACGTCTCCTTCTCGGGGTGCCTTTCACGGGAATTTTAAACGGTGAACGCGGCCGCCGGGCCCCGTGGAATTTTCGTCGCCGCTTGTGAACTGCTACTGCTCTCGCGTTGACCGAAGACGCCGTCGTCGCCGTAAGGTTCGACTGTGCTTTGTGCATTTTGTTTTGTTATAACGGTGAACACGTTCGCCCATGAACATTTGTGTTGTCGCCACTGTCTTTTGTGCCTTGGCGCTGCAGCAAGACGCGATCGGCCGTTGTGTTCCACTGTGCGTTTACGCTTTTTTCTTTTTTTAATAATGAACACGCTCGCCCTTGAATATCTGTGCTGTCTGCTGTGTCTTTTGAGCCCTTGCGTTGTCGCAAGACATAATCGTTGTTGTGTTGGTCTGATTGCTTTTGTTTATTTTTTTAACGCTGAACACACTTTCACGTGAATATATGTGTTGTCTCCAGTGTTTTTTGCGATCTCGCGTTGTCGCAAGACGTGATCACCGTGGGTTCGAGTGTGCCATGTGTTTTTTTTTATTATTTTTTTCGCGGCTGTGTAGAAGATTACGGCTTGAAGACAAACACATCGTGGGTTGTAGACTTCGTGAAGTCAACAGCAAGGTGTGAAAGGTAATACAAAAATGGTGTTTCATAACTTCAAAAATAACTTGCGGAATCTTCTGTGGTAATTTAACTTCATGCTTTGGGGATAATGTCCAATGATCAGCCGTTCTCAATTAGGTCGTATTATGTGTGCACTTGGCCCCCCTTATACGTGGCGTGCGGTTGGCAAAACAAAATCGAAAAAGTGCCGCAGCCACATAAGTAATTGTGTTCCAGTTATTTTCATATGTTATGGCGTAGGTACCATAGGATGGGAAAATAATGAGAGCAATCAGAGCGCAATGTGAACCACATCTACATTATGGTTGGATCTCACGAAAGTATTCCACAAACCTGCACATTTCACTTAGGTCACCAACTTAAACCTCACTTAGGTCACCAACTTAAACCTAGGAGAAATATCATACAATTACATCCGATACTTCCTAACGTATAGGAAGGTTACCTTCAACATGGGGGAACTCGAGCCTGAGGTGAGGGGCATGGACAGTTTAGTTGCACCTCAGGGCTCCATGATATTGCTCATGCTCTTAATCTCATTATGACAGGATTGTCAGAAAAAACGTGAAGACATCGAAGGAATCAATCGCTCCGTATACATGTGCACGGATGATGTTGCCATATGGATCTCGCAAGGCAGTGATGGGTAAATAGAACAGAAGTTACAGGAAGTGGTAGATAAAGTGGAAGTCTACCTCACAGGCACTAGGCTTGAATTTTCACCAGAGAAATCAGAACTTTACAGGCCCATACTTAACAGGAGGTGGCCCAAGAGATACATGAAGGAGAGAGAGTGCGAGGAGATACAGACTTGCACGAAAAGGTCCCCATCATTGAACAAGTTAGGGTCCTTGTACTCAACATTGAGTCGAAGCGAACTAACAGCAATACTCTTATAAAAATAGTGACTAAGGTCACTAAGGCAACTGGCTGATCAGGAGAATCACAAACAAGTATATCACGGAATGAAGGAGGCTAGCATTCTTAGGCCTAAATGGAACAAGACAGAAAAGGACAAAATCAATATTTTCGTAAAGAAAGCTTTTAAGCAGGACCTAGGCTTGCCCGAAAGCACCAGCATAGAGAGATTAACGCACCTGGGCATGCATAACACCTTAGAAGGATTGACTGAAGCTCAGTTGGAAAGAATTGCCAGCACCGCGACTGACAGAATATAGATAAATTACAAACAATAACCAGCAAGGACCCAAGGTTGCATCGGCCAGAGATTGGGAGCCAGATTGACATTGCAAATTTACTAAAAAAGAAATACAAACAAAATTCAATTAGGGCAGTAGAACGAGCACAGCTAATACGACCTAATTGAGACGGCTCAAGTGCACACATAATACGACCTCATTGAGACGGCTCATCATTGGACATTATCCCCAAAGCATGGATTTAAATCACCACAGAAGATGCCGCAAGTTAATTTTGAAGTTATGAAACACCATTTTTGTATTACGTTTCACACCTTGCTGTTGACTTCACGAAGTCTACAACCCACGATGTGTTTGTCTTCAAGCCGTAATCTTTTACACAGCTGCAGGCGTCTTGTTCATCAGTGATGTTCGCCCGAACCACGTCGCGAGTTTGTAATATGCAGAGCGCTCAACGCATGGCAACGGCAGCGGCACGTCAGCGTCAGACGATGAACTGTCATTGTCTTCAACGCATTCGATCGCGCGGCGCGCCGACGTCTCACATGCGCTGCTTTCCGTGGTCATAGCCGTACAACACCGGCGTTGCAGGGCTGCGAAATGCGTTGGCAAGATCAGCCGCGAAAAAAAAATAATAAGAAAACACAAGGCACACTCGAACCCACGGTGATCACGTCTTGCGACAACGCGAGATCACAAAAAACACTGGCGACAACACATATATTCACATGAAAGCGTGTTCAGCGTTAAAAAATAAACAAAAGCAATCAGTCCAACACAACAACGATTGTGTCTTGCGACAACGCGATGGCTCAAAAGACACAGTAGACAGCACAGATATTCAAGGGCGAGCGTGTTCCCTGTTAAAAAAAGAAAAAAAGAAACGCACAGTGGAACACAACGGCCGATCGCGTCTTGCTGCAGCGCCAAGGCACAAAAGACAGTGGCGACAACACAAATGTTCATGGGCGAACGTGTTCACCGTTATAACAAAACAAAATGCACAAAGCACAGTCGAACCATACGGCGACGACGGCGTATTCGGTCAACGCGAGAGCAGCAGCACTTCACAAGCGGTGACGAAAATTCTACGGGGCCCAGCGGCCGCGTTCACCGTTTAAAATTCCCGCGGAAGGCACCCCGAGAAGGAGAGCGCGGCGCGGCCATTGCTAGGCGGAACTCCGCAGCGGCGTCCCTGTGTGCGCGCAGCCAATAGCGCGCCGCTGCCGTTGCCATGCGTTGAGCATGGTTGAGCCATAGCCTCAGGAGGCTATGATTGAGCGCTCTGCATATTACTAATATTACAAACTCGCGTCCGGCGCCCCTCTGCACGCCCCGCCTCCCTTTTAACACGACGGAGGCTGGCACATACCGTTCCTCCTTTCAGGCCTTGTCATTCTTTCTGGGAGAGGGATGTGATGCATGTTGCTTGCGCTTTGGCGCGTGCTCCTCTCCGAAGCCAAAACCGCAAGGCCCCATCCAATGTCAGGCCTGCTCACTGCCGCCGTGACGTCACGCATTTTGACCGAGCGAGCGAACGCGCGAGAGACAGCGAAGCCATTGCCACTATCGTCTCCTATGAAATGATAAAGCGTTCGCGGCTAGTTTTACATGCGTAACAGCTTTATTTTGCCTTTTGCGTCGGGATTGGCGCTGGCTTAAGGAATGTGTTACGCTTTAGAGTCTTTGGTGATTGGTCTGTAAGCGACTTAATATTCCACTTAAAAATAAGAAAAGATTGTGCGCTATCGAAAATGTGACCGATTTATAAGTGCGAAGGTTGATGGCCCCGAAAAGTGACGAAATGAATAAGGTAAGTTTGATTCATACTTCATTCTTTATTTACACACACACACACACACACACGCACGCACGTCACACTGTCCATAAGATGCGCAGAAACTGTTCCTATTCATTTGGTAAACTGAGAAAAAAATTGTCGGCACTGCGTCCAGAGGTCCAGAGTCAGCCGAGTAGCCCCCATGGGAGCTACTTCTGTCCTGCCGGTTCTTGGATCGGTGTACTTGGTAGTCGTCCTTAAGTGTTCTGGCTTGAAATCGAGCTCACACACCTGAAAACCATTTAAGAAAGCGGTTTATCATAGGCTTTCCGCTCCACTGTGCTCCTTATTTGCTCAGTTACAAAACAACAAAATCTATGAGGTGTCTACAGGCTTCCCAATTCGGCTGACTTGCAGCAGTACACATTTCAAGGAAACAAATTAGGCGAAGGTGTTGGCGTGAATGGCGCATAATTATAATACCGCAAAAAGTGGTCGGAGCACCGGTAGGAAATACTATGTACAAAACAGATGCACGACGCCACGCACCGATACTCCTTAGCTTTTCTCAGTCAAAAGAAGCCCGCGGTGCTACGCGCAAATAGCGAAATGTTTACCGACCCTGAAGGAGAAAAACGCCTGTTCTGTGAATATACTGCCACGCGCGTTTATTGCTCCATTTTTATGAGTTCGGGGTGCGAGCAGCGGAACGCAAAACGCATCTCTCGCACCGCTTGTGAAGTCGCTTGATTGGAGCATGAAGGTGCGTCTAATTCGTTTCGCCGTCGTTTTGCCAGTTTTGCAGCCAAGCTCACCGCGTCTCGGCAAGACGCGCTCGTCAGAAACGGGAAATCTATGCACTCTCTAGGGACGCTACATCATCGCGGGGGTGAGCGTCTGCCACGCTCAGCTAAATGTGCCTTATGTCAAGGCTTACGCTAAGAAGTCAGAGGTGCACACGACATTATTTCATCGAAATAACAAAATAAAGGTGGTGCCTTTAAAACATCTGAAAAGCAAGTAGCATAGACTACACATACCTTTGAATCACGGAGAGAATGCATATAGATGTCATCCCGATGAACGGCACGCTCTCATTTCTCTTTTTGGTCGCCTTGGGAGAATGAAACCACTGGAACCTTCGGTACATCGACAACTATCGGCGACACTTGGGCCCACAGCACTGCTCCATTGGGAGAGCTTGCAGGTGTACAACATTCCGTGAACGAAGCACATCACATCACCACGCAGCACTTCACAAACGCAGACCACGGTCTTCAAGCAGACGCCAAAAGGAACATCAGTATACCACGGCAGGCTTCGTCAGGCTTAGCAATCCTGCTCTCTCGAACGGCGTGAGCATGCATGCGCACGTCTACTCGGCAGGAGACGAGGGTCAAAAATGACTGACGTCAGAGGCCATGCCCGGAGTAGTGAGCAGGCCTGAAAATATTCTAGAGGGCGCTGCCCCATCTCACCACGTTTTTTTTTCTTTTTTCGGAGGAACGCACGTGTTGCTTATATCAGCTCTTTCGGGTGAGAAAAAAAAAGGCGTGCGAAATTTCCACTGAAGCACATGCCTAAACATTTTAGGGCAGCGCTAATGCGTGCAAGAAGCGAATCGAATTTGAATTGAACCGTTTTCGTTGTTAACACAAAATATCGTTGTTACTCTAACATTAAAACAAATAAAAATGAAAACCATAAACTAAGCATCAAATACAAATTTTAAAACTCTTCAGCTTGTGCGGAATATCGAATTCTGGCTCTGCAAGCGACGTATAGCATATGACCGTAGAAATTATCGTATTTTTACGCTAATTTCGTGTTTATTTGGGCATAGATGATATTTTGAAATATTCGTATTAACGCATATGGGCTATTCCCGAAGACCGAATCAAGTATGACGATATTCGATTCGATATTCCAAATGTTCAATCTTCTATATGTAACCATTATATCTGATGTCCTCCCTTTGTCATGCGGCTCGATCAGATCAATAATATATTTATATTCACGACAGTGCTAAAGCGTGAGCACCGTAGCGTTCCAGAAGTGCCGAACTGTTCCACTTGAGCTCATAGACAAGGCGGAGGCGGGGATGATAATTTTCGGTGGACAGTTCCAAATCATAGATATTTTAATAGCGCCTAGCGCGCTATAGTATCACGATCAAAATGAAATTTCTGCTCGGCACTCGCATTTATTCCCATTTATTGCTGTTTTTCAACTCAAGTGCTTTGCATCTAATGCATGCAAAGGCGGTACGTTTTCTTGAGCTTCAAGCAGAAACCGTAAACGCTCAGTACATTTGAAAGACACTCATGTCGCACCACTGTACACTGAGCTTCATCATAAGAGGTAGGGCTTGATCGGTACTCATGACATTGCGGCGGAGGATTCTCGGCGGCCCGATCGCTAAAGGTTGCGAAGTTTCTTGCGAAACAGGTGAAAAACTTCGACATTTAAATTCCGCATCCTAACCAACTCCGTAATGGTACCTTTTCCTAGTCAAATACTTAACGTGCACATCAGAAATATTCGGCTGGATTCGGGAAAACTGAGACACAGCAAACATAACTTCAGTGCTGGGGTTATTGATTGGAGCAGAACTGCAAATGCGACATCATTCTTAGACAAATGGACGTTTAATAAGCTGCAAGAACGCCATATTTTGAGATCACTTCGCAATTCACCTTCGCATATAATCAGTTCGAGCTGTCGCACCCCTGAAACACGCAGCTGAAAATTTCCACCAAAGTTGTACGCTCCGCGAGAACTCTATTTCGCACGTTTCGTGTGACGAAAAAATGAATTAATTCAATTTTTCTCCCATCGGAAAGGTTTTGGCTGCTTTATAGCGAGCCTAAAAATTATTAGTTTCGTGTGACGAAATTAATAATTTTGAGGCTCACTATAAAGCAGCCAAAACCTTTCCGACGGGAGAAAAATTGAATTAATTCATCTTCAATAAAGTTTATTAGTAATCGACGGTTTAATGTACGTGGTCGCTTACAATCAACGTGCCATTTGCGAACTATTTCAGTCAATTCTCGCCGCAGCACAACGGACCAATGTAAAGCTACGTTAAAGATAAATTTCACTTTCCTATCCGTTATGTACTTCCTGGTGGCAAATACATTGATCTCCAGATTTCAATCTTGCGATTTGTCAAGGTTATAAAAATATTTTAACGATATGTCTCTGATCGAATCTTCACAGCGCCGAAGAACTCCAACTTCCATATTGATACCAATGCATGCGCTCATCATTGTGGCCATTGCATGTGTAGCCAGCGTCCAATTAATAGCTTAACTTCAGTCAGTTCAGAGCAAAACTCGACGTTATTCCTTAGCCGGAAGTTGACAGTCATCCGAGGAAATTTCCTTTACGTCTGTGGTTGACGGTCATCGCTGTTTTCCTTGTTTGACCAAACACCGTCATCGCTTTTGTAGCTACACTACATGACTTATTCCTCAACATACTGCCCGAACGCGCTCGCGCTTGTTAGCTCGAAACCTAAATGTTGAATTTCAAAGTGAAATTGTCCAGCGTTCAACTTGTCACTCGACCAGAGACGAATACTTTTCACCACCTCGCGTTATTTTGCTCCGTTTTCGATAACAACAGCGTTAGATTGATGAGCTCTGCTGACAAATCCTCATCACTCTATGCAGCCGATTTAACGCTGGACAAATATATGGATCAATATAACGGTGTTGAGCGGTGCACATGGTCCCATGTGGTGCGTCAGCAAGGGACTTGATAATTAAGCTCTCATATGTGTAGAAATTTTGTACGGTGCGCTCACGTTCCTCAGCCTTTATATAACTCCAGTCAGCAACACACATCGTCAACGGCACGTGAAGCTTCTACTATTAGCAATGTAATTTTATTACTTTTTTCGTTTTGCATGCGAGAAGTACTGACGGCAGATTACCGCCAGGCACAAGCTATGCATTTTTCTTACGCCTCCTGGTTTCAATCATAGAAATATAAAGCTACAGCGTCCAGTTTTAAGCACGTGTAAGTTGCTCACATTTATATTTATCATTCTGTGAAATAACGGAACTGGTAAACATTTTATTGACATCGATCCAACAGAACAGCAGTGGGCGTTGCGCATTACCCGCTGCAAATGCTCCATTAAGCGATTCTTTTATACGCATGAGTCAGAAGATTAGACAAATCCGCGGGATGTTTCTCATGCATTTCTATGCGTCCTGTTCGCTTGCTTATCTTTTTGTATAGTATTTTCAAGGCGTATAAAATGATCACAATGCGATTTCTGACTGGCATTATTTCGCACCTTGAGGCAGTGAATCGTTAGGATATAATTGTACAGTATTTTAACTTCTTTATAATGTAGGTTACGGTGTACCTGATTTGTCTTTTGTTATTAAAAGCGAGGGTTGATTTTTATTAGAAATGGTGTGCTAAAATTATGAATGTCGCAAACATACAGTAAAACCCCGGTGATACGAATCGCGCGGGGTTACCAAAAATATTCGTATCATCCGAAATTCGTACCACCGGAAAACGCGGAAAATTAGCATGCGACAAAAGAAAGTTGGCATGCGTTTTGATTTTTCCCCAGAGCCGCACCGACGTCATGAACAGCTCTAAATGATTACCAGTAAAGTTTTTAGACGTCAACAATCATACTTGTACTTGTAAATATACGGTGCGTGCGCGCGTGTGTAATCAATGAACCAGATGTGTTGACAGCTAGTAGCCCCTTCCTAATCTTACTACGCTTTTCTGCACAACAACAAAGTATTGCGGTGAAAGTGACCTTAAGAAGCGCTTTGCACGCGATAGATGAAGGGCATAAAATTTTAGAATCGATGTCCTTTGTGGCTGTTACCAGTAAAGTAAATCGCGGGGGTGTTAGGGGTGCTTTTCGGGAGATTTACAGCCGTGCCCGCACAATCGGGAGGTTTTCTCAAAATCCGGAAGTCTCCCGTGCAAATCGGAGAGTTGGCATGTGTGCGCGTACGCTGCGAGGCCTAGCTCCTTCGCCAAGACCGTCCGCATCGTCTCTTGGGGGTTTCGTCCACCTTCCATGGGACTTCATGACGGACCCGCAGCCCAAGTTTCAGTCTTGTTTCTTAGAATGTCTGATTGCGAGGACATGGCTTGCATCGACGTGACAGGCACGTGTTAACACAGTACAAAGACGCCGCTGTCTTGAGCACGGCAGCACACGTCAACGCGGCGGAAAAAAAAAAGAAAACAAACGCGACGTCAACGCCACCTGTAATAAGAAGGCGCATAAAGTCCTCCAACATTCGAGCGCACAGTCACTGAGGCAACGACGCACCGTTGACGGTCACGCAGCGCGCATGTCCGCACCCGCCGCGACTGCCGCGTCTTTCGCGACAGCGCAGGCAGCCCCTGTTCGCACCTGTACGTTAGCGTACGTTGGTATCAAACGTCACCGGGTGAAAATCAGTTCGCAACAACCGTACTCCAATACATTGCAGGCTAATGGCCCTGGCCGGGACCACAGAAAAATTCGTATCACCCCGAAATTTGTATGAGCCGTGATCGTATCACCGAGGTTTTACTGTATACAAGGCGATCGACCTTTGACAAAGTGATAGGATAACAGAAACTTTTTAAATGGGAATATCGAGGAATATACCCGTTGTAACTGTATAGTACCAGCTGGTTTCAGCCAGAGCTATTATCTATGGGAGGTAAAGGTGTAACTATATTGCACCTAAAAAAAATATAAATTCGCGTTAACGTGAAGATTTGTTACTACGTATACACGCAAATTTTGACAAACGCAAGTACTTTAGTGGTGCTGTTTTGGACATGTGTCCCATTTTTCTTATCTTGGCGGCAAAAGCGCTGCTGGGCACGGACGGCCTGCCTGCAGATGTGCGGCTTCTTTGAAAGAGGAGGCGGCTCCACCACTTTTCCCTTGCGGCGCTAGAATACGCGGAGAAAGGAAACCGGAGAACAGTGGAAAAAAAGAAAAAAAGAAGTTTCCCTCACCCCACAGGGAGCTTCGGGGCCGCAGTAGCCCATTTTTAAATGCGAAGCATTTCTTAGCGAACCTCTGGCACTTTGAGCGTTTCTATCTACGTATCTATCTATCTATCTATCTATCTATCTAGCCGCCTACGCCTGGGTGCTCTCATGATCGCCTCCTTAACTTGGTGTAGACCAAAATTTGCATGGGAGGGCAAGAGGATTTGACGAATATGATTGCCGGGTCACGACAAGAATAACGTTAAAATCCTGTCACGTACGTCGTCAAACCCTTTCCACTAGACACGTGTGGCACATACCCGTTTACCACGGGCCACGGTGTACGGGTATGCGCCACAGGTGATTGACAGTTCATATCTATCCAGGAACGTCCAGAACAGACATTGGTAACTTAAATGCTAGAACGTTAATGAAAACCAACATTGGCAGCGTTGACTCAACGAATGTAAAGAATGAAAATTAGGATCCCAGCAGGAATCGAACCCATGCATTCTGCGTGGCGACCAGGCATTCTACCACTGAGCCACGCCAGGTCTACAAACTAGTTATGAAAAACAGCCTACGCGGGCGTAATATCGGTGCAACGTCAATTGTGGTTGTGGTGCTGGCTACTAATTTTACAAGAAAGCAATATACGCTGCATGACGCTCCTACGATGTGTACTCCTACGATAAAGGCGTCATATTAGATTAACGTCTGTAGTTCCAGTGTTGGCTTCGCTTTTATAGCAGTCCAATAAACATTACGTGTTTATTTCTATGATTCAGCAAGCTATATTGAAGCATTGCTCGACGCCGGAGAAATACATTAACGAAAGTTACGTATGATATCCACATCACCGCACCGTAAAGTGCACTTCGTCAACCAGAACGACGCAGTGTCCTCGTCATTTCTTGCGAGGCTGGGCGATGGCCTCATGCTGACCGAGGATGATGCCAGATTGATTGACAGCCGCTTTGTAGACTAGGCTATGTAGGCCACATACGCCCAGGTAGTCTACGAATACGACAAACACCATCCAGTGATGTTGGTCCACGTAGCACTATCCAGGCCTACAACCTCGACGGCCTATACCTCACCAACGCGAAGGGTGGCTTCAGGTTCCGACATGTCGCCGGCTCTGTCGACAGACAATTTGTCGACGAAATGACCGAGGCATCTACGAATTCCAACAGCTGTACTATACCACATACTTCCCTACACATGGACCCCTCGTCAATACGACCACGACCGGATCCTATAACAAATCATGACGTGCTCACTGATCACGGTGATGATGCCCTTGTTCAAGAACTGTCAAGAACGTTTTGCTCACATGCACACGTGTACATGAAACGTGCGCGCGTTCTCGGGACACGTATGAGCACTACGTATCAGCTTACCGCTTCTAGTGTTGGTAATACCCACGTTGCCATTGGCAGCGTTACCCAACCGTAAACAACTGGTTATGCAACAAATATGCGGCTCTTCAACATATATATATGTGCGTATGAAATTTATACATATCTTTAGCGTCATTTTGAAACGTGTCGCTCAGTAAAAAAAAATCACAGCATATCCACGGGGTGAATGATGATGAGTGGGGCGAAGCTACGGAGGGAATCATCTGTAAACCGTGAAACTCTTCCGTGAAATGCGCCCAGTACATAATATAAAGAGTGTGAAACATCGTGTATATATTAAACATCAAACTTTTATTGTACTGTTGGTTTACGTGGTCCCTTCATTATCACTTGTGATCGGTGAAATGCAAGGAAGAAGTCCACTCCCGAGCGAAAGAGCGCCAAGAGCGACCGCATTCCCCGCTCGCCCTGTGCGAATTAAAGGCAAGGCTAGAGGGAAGACAGGACGCGCGTTCCACGACGCCAGGTCGGTAGCATGCCCAACGAAAGCCAACGGAACGCGATCGTGCAAGTGCTCCGGCTTCGCATCGCCTCATGGTTCCATTTAGCGTCCCAAAACCAAACATATTGCTCAAGGTGTGCCTTGCGTTTTTCGTAGAAATAATTTCTTTATCATGTACACTAAGACGAAAAGTTGAAAGCTCACTAGAGTGTATCGCCCGCAAAGTATGTCTTTTAGTGTGATTTAACTCTCGTACGGCAGGGTCCTCGCGCCGTTGCCGGTCCACCTCGCCCGTTGACGATCGGGCGAGGTGGCTACATGCAACTACTACCCTACTACTACTACACTTTAAGAAAAACATCTGGCGTTCTTTCGTTCTGCTTTTACAAAACATCTGGCGTCTTTCGTTGGTTTATTTCATCAATCAACGGCGTTTTGAACAAAATTTTTATTGTTTAATCACGCACAGGAGAAATCTCACCAGGCACTACCTTGGAGGTAAACAATGGCTGCTAATGGCAATGAGAGACAGAAGAAGTCGGCTTTTAGCTAACACTTACACTTCTACTTCTACTAACGTTTCCTACTGGAACATGCCAATGGCTGCTAATGGGGAATGAGAGACAGAAGAATTCGGCTTTTAGTTAACGCGCACGCTGCGAATTTTTTATTGTTCAACAACGCACAGGAGAAATCTCCCACCGGCACCACCTTGGAGGTCAAAGCGTAAGACTTGTTACTCACTACTACGACCACTACGAGGGACGAACGGGTGCCGCCTTAAGGAGCTTCGCCCCTAAAAAGTTACGCCACAGTCACATACCCGCCGCATGCTTCGCATAACATCGACTCCCACGGTGCGTGGGATCTGCCGATTTTTTTCTTGCTTCTTTTGTTAAATGTGCGTTTCCTCTCCATGCTCCCTAGCTAGAGCAGCGCGCGATTCCTTGTAGGCCTGAGGCTGACCCTCTTTCCCACACTTTTCCACCGTCTGCGTTTTATTTCCCATAGTACGAGTCGTCAGTGGAGACTGCCATTGCTATGTGTTCGTTCTAACAATCTTGAAGGAATATTTCTTGTTTATAATTGCGGCCACGCCTTTTGAGTTTCTTTCACATGGCATATACGGTATTTACGTTCGCCTGGTTTATCCGTCAGCGAAAGATAAGAACTTCTACTCATTCCTTCTAAAAAGACAGGGCGTGCAAACACGGACACAAGAAAGAAGTCAGGATACCACAAACGCCGACTAACAACTAGTCTTTAGTGTTGTTACTCGGCGTTTGTGGTGTCCTGACTTCTTTCTTGTGTCCGTGTTTGCACGCCCTGTCTTTTTAGAATGAATACTTACCAACTAGCTCAGCTCTCTGTTATTCTAAGCTTCTACTCATTCCATTGCGCAAATTACATAATAAAAGACTAGCTGTTAGAACAAAACATTGCGTCTCTCTATCTACAGACTAGGGCAGCTGCTGCAGCGCTGCTCGGGCAGCACGCAAAAATTTTCATGCTTCATGTTGTCTGTATACAGACGATGCTTCTTTTAAGTTATACAGAGTGGTTTTTAATGGCCGTTTAGTTCAGAAATGACAAATGCATTACGTGAGCTCGGTTTATTGCAAGCGGGTGACATTACGTGTATGAAAAATTAAAATAAATAACTGCCTATCTAGATAAAGTTCATTTATGACCTTCAAGTTACACTGCCTTACCTACTGCGACTGACAAACGTAGCCACTGAGTTTGCAACGCATATCCAAATTGGAATGAAATCTTACGATTTAATATTTATGCCATCAAATTTGAGGTAGAAATTCACTGTTGCTTCAGTCACCTTTATTTTTATGAGAATCCGTTTTAAGCATCGAACAATGACAAAAGCATAGTTAAACGCCCATGTATATAAATACTGTCGCACACTTCGCGAATGATGGTCTCGAAAAAATCTCTTAAAGTAAATCACGCCTGGCGAAACCATGCACGAATTAAATGGCTCGCTATTATATTGGATTGTTCGCACAAATAATCTCACTTGGTGTAATCAGCTCAAGGACCACAAGTATGTTGTGTGTCACAGGTGATTTTTGTAATGTTTAAAAAATCACACTGTAGGAGTTATTTATACTTCCTACAGTGTATTTTATGCTGCCCTAAAATAAATATACGCTGTTCGAATCCTCTGTCGGCAACCAAGGCTGGCACGACGTGTTGCCGGCTTGTCGCCCCGACAAGCGTTTGGCGCGCTCGGCGTTCACTCGGCCACCGACGGTGGCGCGAATCGTGCAGCCGACCTAGTTCCGACGTAGCTGACAGCGCACCTCCGGCCGACCCTTTTCGAGCCGACCTAGTGCCGACGTAGCTGGCAGCGCACCTCCGGCCGACCCTTTTCGGATGCCTGGTGGCCAGTGAAGTCGGCTGCCGGCTATTTGCCAGTGATCAGCCAAACGTCGGCAGTCGGCCAGGGTTGCTTGGGGTGTAGTTTGAAGATGTATTAGGAGACCAATTATGCCGCCTAATTACTGCAAGCCACCTCTACCGAACACCAGCGGCAGCTGGAATTTCATGGAACAAGTCGAACAGTGTATTAAAGGAGCACTGACACAAAATTTCGAAGGCGAGATAATGAGTGAAATAGATGTATGTGGAGCCATACACAACGTCTACGAAATATCAAGGGCCAATATATCGTAGAACACATTTAAAATCAATCTTAAAGTGCATGCCGCGCGACTGAGCGAGATGCGAGCACCTCGTGACGCCGACATCAACGCGGCGGATATGTAAACAAACCTACGTCACGAGTTTGTGTTGGGTGGTTGCTGGTTGTGCCCTTGCGCTTGTGCGCTTGTGCTACCTGCCATTTCTTCCTCCGTGCCTGCGGCTTTGCGTGTGCTGGTTGTGCTCCCTTCCGCTGTTCGCTCGTCGTGCCATTTGGCAGATGTTATGGCCCGCTCACGCTAGTGGCAAGCCTGCCGCAACGGCGTGGTGCCGCAGAACATCGGCCGTCGCCGCACGCGCGAGCTGTCCAACGTGCACGGCAAGCTTCTCCGGCGAGGCATTCGCGCCTCCGAAAAACATGGCCGCACTGCCAAAAGCGGTTGTCGTCCACTTCGAATCTATCAAGTGGCCGCCGTGCGCTCTGTAGCGTGTAAGCTCCGAACTGATGCTTCCATTTGCTTTAGATTCATGTCCTTAAAGGGGTACTGACACGAATATTTTCAGTTGTCGTTTTTTTGCGTCAAATGGAAGTTCAAGCCCTCAAGAGCCTAGAAAAGGTAGTGCTAAGCGCGAGTCCGCCCTGAAAAAGTACTTACAGTACGTTTTTAAAAGCTAGTTTCGGTTCCTACTGTACCCTGACGTCACAACACGGTATGAGCTTCTCGTCACGTGCTCGCACAATATACAGTGACGTTTCCACGGCCGCTCCGCAACGTGGCTCCGTTGGTGACGCACAAGCGGCCATATTGGAAGTTTTGATGACGCACAAGCGGCCATCTTGGAAGTTTTGGTACCTAACGTCATCACAACTAGCCAGACTGCTGCGTGAAGTCACCAGAATTTGTACTGTAGCCTGACGTCAAGCTAGTGTCGATGTCAGTAGGTGCGCCATGGAAAAATTGACTTTAATATCAAATTAAAATACCTTATGAGCATTTTCTGAGCTTCACACTTTCTCAGAGCCGTCTCTGCATGCAGGAGATATGTATGGCACAGTAAAGTCGCCTTCGAAAAAAGGTGTCAGTACCCCTTTAAGCTTCGACAGCAATGTATTCGTCCCGATTCGGCGCCGTTTTTGAGAGCCATAGTCAAATAATCGATGCTGTAGGGTTAACGAGTCGAAATGGGCGCTTCCGAATGCTCGGAGGACATAGATTACGCGTTTGTTAGTTGTTTCTAATCATCCATAGCTGGCGCCACTTGACCTAGTGCCACCTTGGGAACACTTTATTTGGTTTTACGCGACGCCTTTTTTAATGCCGGACACACTAAAACGCTCTATTGATTGCTCGAACCATGCCTGGCAACGACACGGACGACGTCCGCACTTCTAGCGTGAAAAACTCGGATCAAAAAGCAGCAGCTCGAAGCGTCCCGCGTCAGACGAACTGGCGTAGCAGACGAACCGTAAGTGCGGCGCCCGCCGCATCCGCTCTCGCGCGTCGCCTACATCACAATTTTGCGTGGTCACGTGGCCAGCTGCGTTTACCCGTCCTCCGGAAGTAGTGCTGCCTAGCTCGGTGCTCTTTGAAACCGACACTGCGACTGGGCGCTCTAAAAACGTCTTTAAATAAATAACCGTCGCGCACTCGCGCAAACGAGGTTCGCAGCCGTGATAAGTGCATCATAAGCTATCTATTGCAACAACAACAACAAAAAAAAACAAGGTGCAAAATTTTTGTGTCAGTGCTCCTTTAAAGGAGCACTGACATCAAATTTTAAAGTCGAGATGTGCCATTCATTCGATTGCTCGATATGCATTGGCCAAATTTGGATGGCGTCCGTCGCGTGGAAGTAACTTTATTTCGAGGGCAAACAGCGTACAAAAGCTCAACGGAAGATTGATCACGCTGCGACATCAACACTAGTGCTACGTGTAAGGTGTGATACATTCCGCAAATACCATCCTGAGTGACGATACGCTAGTAACAGTGACGTCACCTATCTGAGTGTATTTATTGTGGCGCCGACGCCAGGCGACGCTCTCACTCCCAGCCAGTGGCTCTCCTTGCTGTCCCGATCCGTGCTTGCGATTCATCGTGTCGCATCGACTAATTTGTCGTGTGCTCCACAGCGCGAGTGCGATCAATCGGAGCGACTACGTGCCAGCATGTCAGGAAACCGCTGCGTAGTGCGGACCTACTCGTCGAGGCACGGAAAAAGCGGAAAGTGCGTGGCCTTTCATTAGACATAAGGTACACGCCAACACCACAAGCTATCAAAGTGGAGTAGCCTATAGATAAATAACATCGCTAACAAGTAACACGCATGTAGCGTTAATAATGAATGTTAGTTCGTCCGTGGACTTCCTTGCGCTGGCGTAATACCGGGTTACTGCAGCCGTAACCGTGAGAGGCCGGATAGGTGGGGCCATCTGGCGGCGCAAAGAAGAACCTGGCAAGCACAGAATTGTTATTGTAGAAACCTATCGTATTCTATTTCTCCGCTGGTGTGAATTCGCTATACCGTGCACGCTAATTATCTGATATAGCTAATTGAGACACACCAGCGAGTATGGCCCAAACGTGCGTCCCAGGGCACCTCCTCGTTGCTGCTTGGAACGGCGTCAATTTCTGAATCGCTGTTTCGAAAGAGTCGAAGCGAAAATGATTCGCGACGTCGCGTATCGCGGTGATTCTAAGTTCCAGTATGTCGTCTTCAACACAAGTACTTTTGACGGCGACGCTGGTGACAAGGCATGACTGAACGTGCGCGCCTAGCAGACGAAATGTTAGCTGAGCAGCTGATCGTCACGTCACTCCTTTCTGTGGACAAGCGGTAAACTGGGGCGCGGTCTGGAGTTGACCGCGAGGGAGCGCTGCCAGCGCTAAAAAATGGCGGGCTTGCAGGCCGTTTTGAATCGGGCTAGATACCGGTGATATAAATAAATAAAACAGATAGCTACTCGTCCCTCAGTTGCATTTTCGGTCGCGAATCGCTACTAGGGGGTAGATAACTACACGTGGATGCAAATATCTTGACATGCGTAAATTTGATGTCAGTGCTCCTTTAAGGCGAAAGCCTTAGTTGCCTTATTAAACGCGAAAATTGACCGTCGAAAAAAGGGAAATAAAAAAAAGACAATCGTGATTTCTTTCAGTTCCATTTGCAGAGTGGAACACAACAGCATGACATACAGAATTCGTCCCTCAGTTGCATTTTCGGTCGCGAATCGCTACTAGGGGGTAGATAACTACACGTGGATGCAAATATCTTGACATGCGTAAATTTGATGTCAGCAGCATTGGGGCGGTTGCAATAGCCTGAAATAGAAAATAAAACGCGAATACTATCAAACTCGAGTGCAAGTATCGAACCGGCAGCACGGACTGACAGACTGCCTGCGGAATACGTACAGCGGGGATGGAAAGACACGCGAACATGCTGGCATCTGCATTATTTGCTGTTTCGCATTTATTTTCAAGTGGTTACAGCCTGGATTATTGACTAAAAGACGACGTCATCCATGACACAATAAAAGACCATCTAGCATCTTTTTATTGCCACCACGGTTAGAGCTTTGATGAAAACAGCGCGCCGCTATGTTCGCCTTTCTTTCCACCCCCCTGTACCTACGAAAGCTTGCAAGAAGCACAAATGCAAATAAACTCGGATGCAAACACGAATTCGTGAGCTTCGCGATACGCGCGGCCGTTCAGCGCCAGCTTCCCGTAGTCTTAAGGTCCCTCTATTTTTCAAAGGTGGCGCAAACTCCTCCTCTCAGCGCCGTTTCCTCCTCGCCTGGCCGCCAATATTGGGCGAGACTCTCAAGGCGCGCCCGGCCCACATGAGGCGCGTCGAAGCGCTTGCTTCCACTTGCTTAGAAACGCGACAATTCTGGGCGCAGATTCACACAGGTGTTCGTACGTAAGATGTGTAGTAAAAATTGTTTGCGGTTGGTCGGTACATTAGCTATCATTTCGCGTTTTATAAGCAACAAATCGCACACTGGTGCCGGTATATATAAAATCTCATTGCGGCACCTTACGCGCGAACAGCTTTCTGGACCTGGGACCTGTTTTGACAACTTGAAAACCTAGCATTTGTGCATTGTATTTGATTTCAGAAGTATAGGATGCGTCGCTCGCTCCAGGCGAACAAGAGGCTGAACATATTAAACGCAATCCGAGAAAGTCTTTGCAGGTGCCGTTTTTCTTTTCGGATACCGTGGTGTTTGTTCACAAGACGCATTTCGGAAAATCAGACGCTACGTCAAATTATGAACACACAACACGGCGGAGGCACCTATTTGCTAAATACCCCCAGCACGCATTCTTTTAAATTTCGAACTGGGTTGACGCGCTTCTGTTGCCCCCTCAGGTAAATATCTTTTTGGTTCCATCGCGTGCTGCTCGTGCTCATTAATTGGAGCTAGCTCTTTAATTGGAGACTGTTCCAGACTGGCCGATGCAGAAATATGGAGGGAACCGCATTAGGCTTTAGCTTGTAAACTCGACTTGCTGTGCAACCAGCAGGAAAGAAGGAGGGAGACAGGAAAGAGGGCAGACTACCAACTGTTTATTCTCAGTTCACGAAGCCAATATATAGGCATGCCACGCTGCGCCATCACGATGCGCACAACACCAAGATTCATTTACAACACTGCACCGTGTGAAAAAACACCTCATTTTTACCGAGCGCCACGTTTTCTTGTTGTCACATAATCCCAGGCTGTACACCTCTACTTTTATCTCTTTATTATTTTATCTTTTTACAACTCTAAGAAGGCGCGGACAACATATGAAAAGCCAGAGTGAAAAATTTGTAAAGGCCATGGAAAATGACTAAAACTATAAAACAACACTGCTCATATGATTGAAAGCCATCTACAAAAGAGCACCAACGATGAAGCACACCAAAGGCAAAACACCAAGATTCGCGAGTTAGAACCGTCTAAAAACTTTACAAAGCGTCATACGGGAAATAAAATATGCGAAAAGAGTGGACATCAGCTAACCCTCATCAAAAGATTAACATAAGGAAACCCTTCTAAAGTGTTACCCCCAAAATTAAATATGGCCATTTAAGCACACTATTTCTTTGTCCGAAAGCGATATCGACGGCATGCTTATGCATTTGTCATGGTACTGCCTTATAAAATACGCTTCTATAATTTACCTTTCGGTCTTTTCCCTTGCTTTTGCCATGACTGATACATTCTCGAATCGGGCGGTACAGCCACACGTCCTACAGTGAAAATCCAAATGGCCACCATTTTTACCCCTTACAGCCAGACTGTGCTCACGCATGCGTTCGTTGAGGCAGCGCCCCGTCTGCCCTATGTATGCTCTCCCACATGATAAAGGGATGTGATAAACTACACCAGAAACACACCGAGTGAACACGTTCGCATGCTTTTTTGAGCAAACCGCCTTCTTCTGTTTTGTCATCAAGGAACAGATCTGCCCTAACGTTCTAGGCGCGGAAAACGCTATATCAACACCATACCTATTAGCAACCTTTTTCACATTGTGGGATATATTATGCAGGTACGGCATAACGTGTACAGGTTTCTTCTCCTTTTCTTTGACCTTGGGATCACCACCCTTGTATTTCCGAAGAAGGCTTTCGCAAGCACTGGTGATAATCTGCATGGGGTATCCAGCTGCACCCAGACTAACCACCTGTGTCTTGAAGCTCTCACGCATCAGATGTGGGCACGACTTATCAAGGGCTGCTGCGCAAGCTGACAGCACTATGCCCCTTTTAATCAACTTTGAGTGAGCGCTTTCGTACGGCAGCAGGCCTTTCTTGGATCGCGGATTGTATTTGTAGCAGATGTGCTCCTTGGTAAATTTCAGCCGTAGGTCCAGAAACTGGATCTCATTTCCGACCGCCATTTCATGAGTGAACTTTAAGCCACTGGAGTGTCTGGTAAAAGCCTCCAGGACATCATTCACAGCATCATGCACACGCTCACCCGGTATCTTTCTCAGCACAATAAGGTAGTCGTCGACATACCTGTAGGTGCGAACAACATCCAAGGAGGACAGCTCATCCTTCAGGCGCTGGTCGAAAGCTGCGAGGAATATGTCACTGAGGACAGGTGCGACAGCAGAACCAATGCAAATTCCGGCTTTTTGGACATAAATACTATCCTGGTGAAAATAAATACTATCCTATGTCCAAAAAGCCGGAATTTGCATTGGTTCTGCTGTTGCACCTGTCCTCAGTGACCTTCGTGAACTGAGAATAAACAGTTGGTAGTCTGCGCTCTTTCCTGTCTCCCTCCTTTTTTCCTGCTGGTTGCGCAGCAAGTCGAGTTTACAAGTATGAACCAACTAGTCTGCAAAGAAGTTTTGCGGCTTTAGCTTCTTGCAGCCATTTGTCACAAGGATGATTGGCTCGAACTGATCGTCCGTGAAGTGTTTCTGAAATATACAGACATCCTCCAATGTGCCCTCTGTAATTTGCCTAACGAAATACGGCCGAAGTGCTCAAAACTACAACAAATAATAAAGCGCATCAAAGAGAAACATGCAGCAACTGCAGCAATATTTTTACGCTCAGCAAATTACGGTGATCAATCGATGCTACTTACTTGGCATGTCTCTCCCTTTATCGTACAGATCTCATCACCACCCTCTATTTATGAGCGCTAAAGGAACAGCTGCGACTTTCTCAGAGTAAGCTTTTTAACGACTTTTGGCAAATGAATTTTGTAAAATCTACGGGCCGCGCCAGGGTTGGGCGAGAAAACAGAGATCTTGCAAAAATATTTTTCTCAAACGTTGCAGTAAATTTTCGCAGCAAATTTAGTGTGCGAGAAAGCGTGGCCAATAATGTCACGCCGCTTTTTTTTTTGTCTAACTTAGGTATCAGTATCGAGCCTTAGCTCCATCTAAAAGAGTTCGAATGACAAATATACGCGAAAGGGTTTAGTAGTGGTCGATTTGCCTCACAAAGCCTCCCGTCGTGGCAATCGAAATTCTTTCTCCCGATAAAATGGAACCATATCGCTCGCCGTTTGAGGTTTTCCTTTCCACGAGGAACAAAAAAAAAAAAAAAAAGCTTGACACCCTTGGCAGTGCTGTTCGAGCAGCCAACAGCGCAACAACTTGGCATCTGACTGCAGCCGATGGCATCTTGCAAACTGTAAACAGCTATAAGAAGCCCGCTCTCACGTACAGCGCGCACGTGCGGCTGTGTTTTCTACGCCCAATAATGGCGTCGTTTTCCGGCGCCAGAGCAAGAGGCGGAGGGGTCGTCGGGGATAACTGGTCACGTGTCGAGCCTAGTCCAATAGGGGAGCACAAAAGGGCGAAGAAGAGAGGAGAGACGCAGAGGGCGGGGAGGAAATTCTCCCTTTCCTTTTTGGACAATGGTTTGCACTACCTTTGAAAAATGCAGGGACCTTACGTAGTCTACTTGCACAGCGCCACCACGCGGCAGCGGCGAGCGGACACGGAGCGCGCGCTCGACGGCCGGAGGAGAGCGTTTGCCCAGGCACTGATAAATAGAGGAGGCGCTGGCTAGCCATATGCCCTAAAGACTTTAATATGCACACCGCTTTATTCGACAATTCATTAACCTCCACTAGCTTCTTATTATGGACGGAGCACACCGGGAAGACGCAAGGGAAACGAAAAAAAGAAAAAAAAATAGTAGAGACGGCCATACGACCGCAATGCTGTTGGCTTATTTTTGCTTCTGAGGTAGCGTACAACAAGGCTCACCGTGCGCAAACATTTGAAAGAAAAGCAATGCCAGGTAAACTAACCTTATTCCGCAAGATTTTGCATAACAGGCGTAATATAGAAAATGCTTTACAAAAAATCACACCATCTCCCGCTATAAAGGGGACCATGAGACGATGCGAAGCAGCGTTTCGGCATGTAGAGCCCGCGTTTCAGAGGGGGAGTGGACAGGGGAGGGGAGAGAGGTAAATGGGAGAGGGGAAGTGGAGAAGGGGAGAGGAAGTGGAGAGGGGTAAGGCGAGGAGATGGGGAAGTGGAGAGGGTGCGAGGGAAAGGGGAGAGGGGAAGTGGGGAGGGAAAGGGAATGTGGAGAGGGGGAGGAGGTGTGTGGAGAGGGCTTGCGCATGCGCAGTAAGGGTGGTCACGCCGCACACCCCCACCACCACCACCACCGGATTGAACTCCCCTATAAGATGCTTCCCATCTAATATCCAGATATCATGAAACAAAGTTACAAATGCCCGCATTCTTGCTGTACAAGCTACCTGAACGAAAATACGCTAAGAAATTGACAAATAGAAGTGTAATATCTCAATCACTTCAGAAAATTGTTCAGATGCAGAGATCCCTTATGTACCTAGCCAGAAAAAATGTAACATGCGATAATATATATATATATATATATATATATATATATATATTATCGCATGTTGCATTGGATCGCTGAACGTCAGTATGAAACGTTCGCGCGAGATGCGTGCATTGCTTCAAGCCTTCACCATACGAAATGAAAAGTTTCAAACAACTCATTCTCAACTTTAGATGCTCTCACGGTTCTCGAAGGTTAGCGTTCGCCCAGTTCAGAGACTTTACAAAAATATGTGGACGAGTAGTTACATAAAATGCAATTGTTTCCGCGGCAGTTGAGTGCGCGCCAACAGGGCACCCGACCGCAATTTCCCGCTTTTTCCTGATGACCTCAATATAGCGTCCACCACAATTTCGTGCTGAAGCTCCGGAGTACTTAAACAGCGAGTCTGCTCATCTCTTGAATAAATATAGATAACCAGATGGGTAAAGCACGCCTCTTTTGTCCCGCAGACGCGTGCAATCAGCTGCTCTGAACTGAGAATCACGCTTGTTTTCGGGCGATCGCTCGTAACATGAAGTGAGGCATACACGATGTTGCACTGTTATCGTTTCATTTGCTTTTATTTATGTGGTCAGTTGTTTATGTGGTCTTGGTTTATGTGTTTACATTTTATTTATGTGGTCAGTTGTTCAACATTTATGGGTAGGTCTAACATGTTGACATCGATATTGGGGACCACCACGTTTTTTATCACCTGACGGGAACAAATCGTCAGACCACACATCGTCAGAAATATTTCTGGCTACAGAAAGCGGGTTTGCGCACCACACACCAGTTAGTCGTTACGCAAATGGCAAGCATGTAAAGTTAGTGATGCCGTGACCTATCGGTGGTGTTAGGTATACATACATTCGTTCCCCTCCGTGCCAATTTTCGTGCGTGTATACCAAGTGAACGAGACGCGAGTTATGCGAGTAATTTTTTAGTTTTGGTACCGCGGCCACGCCGACTAACACATTCGGCTTCGCATGAAATGGCTTGAAACAGCAGAGCGCGTGAGGCAGCCTTGTAAAACAAATGGAATGCACGAAGTAAAAGATAGGATATGAAGGGTGCAAACGCGTTAGCAAATGAGCTAGTTACTACGTGCCTATGTGCTACGTTCTCCTGGTTATCTCCAGTTTATTCTCTCCTGCAGCAAGTTTACGTTCGTCATTCCATACGAAAGTAAGTTAAGCGCCTTTTTTCACGATGAAGTGCGTGCAGGATGCGTTCCTCAAACAACCACGAAAGTGTGGACCAATGCGGTGACAAAACAGCTGAAAGGATATATACAAAATCCCCGTTTCACAACACACAAACGAACAAACGCGTTCTTGTAGTGTCGCCGCCGGAGGTACCGTCCGGCGGGCCAAGAAGGGCTGCTCAGCGCCGGAGCGCAAGACAGGCCGGAAACGGGGACGGGACTGTAGTTTATTTACAAAGAGATTGGTCAGATGAGTTCGTACATGAAATGCCCATTGTGTGGCGCTCTGCATCACACAATCGAAACCGAAACTGGTAAGGCGCGACATCACATCATCTCCCCCTAAAAGGAAAGGAGTTGTACTCTGTATATGACATTATACAGTGGTAAGGCACTGAAACGTTTGTATGAAGTAACACATTGGCACACAATCCTTGAACATCTTGTAGGAAAATGTGCAAAAATAAGTAACATCATCATACAATAGTTATCACATGTAGGAATGTATTCTTTATTAGGACAATATTTATGTGACCAGAGTTGACGTAGTTTGACTAAACTTGATGTAATGGATTTTTATTTTTATTGCATTAGCCCATTTATGAACTGGTATAAGTAGTAATTAGGAACTTAGAGTCAGTCACCATTATATGTTCCCCAAAAACAGGATTATGCAGTAACTAATATATGAAAGTAGTACATAAAGTAGTATATGAGCAGTATAGTAGTATGTGAAAAAGAGTATATGAAGAATATATATATATATATATATATCAAGGAACGTAGTCCTTGTACCGTGTCGGCTTTCTTCGGTGCCGTTTGGGACGAAGGGGACGGTTAGTAGAAGAATTTGAGCCTTGGGGCTCGCCTACACGCTCATCGGAGAGCGAACGCGGCAAAGTTTCAAGATTTTCCGTAGACGGCATGTTAGTTGACATATCTATGACATATCTTCGACATATCTATAACATATACATGTTAGTTGACATATCTTCGAGAAGTGGTGCATTGGGGCTGGGCACATCAGCCGATTGTTGTGAAGGTGCCTGCAAGGTGGAAGTGGAACTCGCACTAACTGTGGAACTGCAGATGAACGTGGAGGTCGGGAGGAATTATGTTGATGCATGGACGATGTGTTAGGTGGAGGACATGAATTCTGCTGTAGAGTTACATTCTGCTCAGCAAGAACAACTACCACCTTTGATGCATTCCAGACGTTGCCATCACTAAGGCGAAAGGAATTGAATCCCGTTTGACTAAGGATTGTATTTATTCTGTATTTATTCTCTGTATTATTCTGCTTCCCTGGCAGACGAACTTTAACTCTGAGTCCCACCACTTAGGAGGTTTTGCTCCACGCTTAGAATCAATGCGTTGCTTAGTTGCCTGTTGCTTGTTGAACACTCGTGTTCTGACAGGATCCAAACTGGGCGAAGGAACGGAAGAGTTTGGGTGTAACCCTGCAATGTCAATTCCAGAACGTGGTTGGCGGTTATGCAGAAGTTGTGCAGGCGACAAGTCTGTAGAAGCTTGAGGCGTAAAGCGATACGTGCCTAAGTACTCTGTTACAGCTTGTTTCAATGGGCGGCATTCAAGTTGAGCGAGCTGAATTTGCTCTTTCAAAACACGGTTGAAGCGTTCAACTTGACCGTTAGATTGCGGATAGTAGTTCGAAGAGCAAATATGCTGTATGCCTCTATCGGAGAGGAACTTCTCAAATATTTGAGATTTAAACTGGGGACCGTTGTCCGTGACTATTGCTTCTGGAAACCTTCCCTACTGAAAAGTGCTGACAGAAATGTAATTACCGCTTCTGAAGTGACTGCATGGGTAAAGCAAACCTCAGGCCACTTAGAGTGGTAGTCAACTAATGTAACTGCGAATCTGCAGTCGAAAGGAGCACGTTCGAGTGGACCGCCAATGTCCATGCCTAGCTTTTCCCAAGGTTTGTTTGGCCATGGGACAGGCTGTAAGGGTGCAAAAACTGGTTTAGCAGATTTATCTGCTGTTTGGCATACGATACAGTCGCGAACTGCACGTTCAACCTGGCTATCTAAGCCAGGTCACCAGTATCTTTCTCTAAGTCGCTGCTTAGTCCTGACAATTCCAGGGTCACTTTCATGAGCCAACTGTACGAGTTTATTGCAGAGTGAAGCAGGAATGCTTACTCTATCTGCTCGGAAAACTAAAGGTTCTCGAAGGAAAAGCAATTGTAATTAACTGGTCACCTTTGCATTGTTGAAACACAGCATCCAAACCTATGTTTGAAGCATCAGTCGTTATGACTATCGGGAGCTTCTCGTCAAAGAGTTGAATGACTGGGTTTTCAGCTAGTACTTTAATATTGTTGAATGCCGAATTGGCTTCATGCGACCAATTAAATGTTTGGCCTTTACGCAACGTGGAGCGCAGTGGTTCAACAACGTCAGCATAATGGGGAATGAACTTTGAGTAATAGCCAGCGAGACCAAGAAATGAATGCAAGGATTTACAATCTGTAGGAGCAGCTGCATTAACAATAGCATGCACTTTGGACTCAAGAGAAGACAATCCTCTGGCACTGACATTGTGTCCTAAAAATTGAATTTCTTGGACAGCAAAGACACATTTGTCGTTCAGTTTCATTCCTGTGTTGCTTATGCGGCTTAGTACTGCTTGTAAATAAGCATCATTTTCAGCACGTGCTCGACCCTAGACCAAAATGTCATCTAGGTAGCATAGTACTCCAGAACAACGTTTCAAAATGTCTGACATCATCTTCTGAAAAACAGCAGGGGCAGATGAAAGCCCGAAGCAGACTCTACGGAATCTGAACAAACCATTATGCGTTACAAAAGTGGTTAAGTCTCTGCTTGATTCTGAAAAATTAACCTGATGATATGCTGATGCAAGATCTAGCTTTGAAAAGTAAACAGCACCTGTAAGTTGCTGGAGAAGTTCTTCGATGTGGGGCAAGGCAAACCCATCAATCACGATAGCTTTGTTTGGTTCACGCAAGTCCACACAAAGTCTTAAGGAACCGTTCTTTTTCTTCACCACGACCAGTGGAGAGACCCAATCTGATGCTGAAACACGTTCGATGACGCCTGCATTTTCAAGACGAGAAAGTTCATCGGAGACTTGTTGCCGAAGCAGGAATGACAATCTGCGAAGCTTGGCAGCTACAGGCGGCACACCTGGGCGGCGTTTCACTTCGTGCACGTAGCCTTTCACCAGGCCAAGTTCCTGGGTGAAGAGGTGATGAAATTCGGACGGAGCATTAGCAAGAATTCTTGGGGTTGCTGTACTTGAAACTTGGGAGCAGGACAATGTAGCAAACGTATAAGCTTCTAGCCTTCGGAAACGATCTATTCTGCGATTTGACGACCTTTCGTCGCGTTTGGAGACGATTGGAGATGGTTGTATTTTTGATTCAACGTGTAAGCTTCTAGCCATCAGTAACGACCTATTCTGCGATTTGACGACGTTTGGTCGCGTTTGGAGACGATTGGAGGTAGTGGAATTTCTCATCAAAGATATGAGCTTCTACCTTTCAGAAACGCTGTATTTTGCGATTTCACGACGTTTCGTCGCGTTTGGAGACGATCGGACATGGTTGAATTTTTGATTACACCTATAAGCTTCTAGCCTTCGGAAACGATCTATTCTGCGATTTGACGACCTTTCGTCGCGTTTGGAGACGATTGGAGATGGTTGTATTTTTGATTAAACGTGTAAGCTTCTAGCCATCAGAAACGATCTATTCTGCGATTAGACGACGTTTCGTAGCGTTTGGAGACGATTGGAGATGGTTGTTTTTTTGATTAAACGTGTAAGCTTCTAGCCTTCAGTAACGACCTATTCTGCGATGTGACGACGTTTGGTCGCGTTTGGAGACGATTGGAGATGGTTGTATTTTTGCTTAAACGTATAAGCTTCTAGCCATCAGAAACGATCTATTCTGCGATTAGACGACGTTTCGTAGCGTTTAGAGACGATTGGAGATGGTTGTATTTTTGATTAAACGTATAAAGTTCTAGCCTTTAGAAACGATCTATTCTGCGATTTGAGGACGTTTCATAGCGTTTAGAGACGATTGGAGAATGTTGCATTTTTATTTAAACATATAAGCTTCTATCCTTCAGGAACGACCTATTCTGCGATTTTACGTCGTTTTATAGTGTTTGGAGATGATTGTAGGTGGTGGAAATTCTCATCAAAGATATGGGCTTCTACCTTTCAAAAACGCTTTATTTTGCGATTTCACGACGTTTCGTCACGTTTGGAGGCCATTGGAGATGGTTGTAATTTTGATTAAACGTATAAGCTTCTAGCCTTCGGAAACGATCTATTCTGCGATTTGACGACGTTTCGTCGCGTTTGGAGACGATTGGAAGTGGTGGAATTTCTCATCAAAGATATGAGCTTCTACCTTTCAGAAACGCTGTATTTTGCGATTTCACGACGTTTCGTCGCGTTTGGAGACGATTAGAGATGGTTGTATTTTTGATTAAACGTATAAGCTTCAAGTCTTCCGAAACGATCTATTCTGCGATTTGAGGACGTTTGGTAGCGTTTGGAGACGATTGGAGATTGTTGTTTTTTTTTATTAAGCGTGTAAGCTTCTAGCCTTCAGTAACGACCTATTCTGCGATTTGACGACGTTTCATAGTGTTTGGAGACGATTGGAGGTGGTGGAATTTCTCATCAAAGATATGAGCTACTACCTTTCAAAAACGCTTTATTTTGCGATTTCACGATGTTTCGTCGCGTTTGGAGGTGATTGGAGATGGTTGTAATTTTTATTAAACGTATAAGCTTCTAGCCTTCGGAAACGATCTATTCTGCGATTTGACGACGTTTCGTCGCGTTTGGAGACGATTGGAGATGGTTGTTTTTTTGATTAAACGTGTAAGCTTCTAGCCTTCAGTAACGACCTATTCAGCGATTTGACGACGTTTGGTCGCGTTTGGAGACGATTGGAGGTGGTGGAATTTCTCATCAAAGATATGAGCTTCTACCTTTCAGAAACGCTGTATTTTGCGATTTCACGACGTTTCGTCGCGTTTGGAGACGATTGGAGATGGTTGTATTTTTGATTAAACGTATAAGTTTCAAGTCTTCAGAAACGATCCATTCTGCGATTTGAGGACGTTTCGTAGCGTTTGGAGACGATTGGAGAATGTTGCATTTTTAATTAAACATATAAGCTTCTATCCTTCAGAAACGACCTATTCTGCGATTTTACGTCGTCTTATAGTGTTTGGAGACGATTGGAGATGGTTGTATTTTTGATTAAACGTATCAGCTTCTAGCCTTCAGAAACGATCTATTCTGCGATTGTTGCATTTTTATTTAAACATATAAGCTTCTATCCTTTAGGAACGACCTATTCTGCGATTTTACGTCGCTTTATAGTGTTTGGAGACGATTGGAGGTGGTGGAAATTCTCATCAAAGATATGAGCTTCTACCTTTCAAAAACGCTTTATTTTGCGATTTCACGACGTTTCGTCACGTTTGGAGGCGATTGGAGATGGTTGTAATTTTGATTAAACGTATAAGCTTCTAGCCTTCAGTAACGACCTATTCTGCGATTTGACGACGTTCGGTCGCGTTTGGAGACGATTGGAGGTGGTGGAATTTCTCATCAAAGGTATGAGCTTCTACCTTTCAGAAACGCTGTATTTGCGATTTCACGACGTTTCGTAGCGTTTGGAGACGATTGGAGATGGTTGTATTTTTGATTAAACGTATAAGCTTCTAGTCTTCAGAAACGATCTATTCTGCGATTTGAGGACGTTTCGTAGCGTTTGGAGACGATTGGAGAATGTTGCATTTTTATTTAAACATATAAGCTTCTATCCTTCAGGAACGACCTATTCTGCGATTTTACGTCGTTTCGTAGCGTTTGGAGACGATTGGAGGTGGTGGAATTTCTCATCAAAGATATGATCTTCTACCTTTCAGAAACGCTGTATTTTGCGATTTCACGACGTTTCGTCGCGTTTGGAGACGATTGGACATGGTTGAATTTTTGATTACACCTATGAGCTTCTAGCCTCAGAAACGATCTATTCTGCGATTAGACGACGTTTCGTATCGTTTGGAGACGATTGGAGAATGTTGCATTTTTAATTAAACATACAAGCTTCTATCCTTCAGAAACGACCTATTCTGCGATTTGACGACGTTTGGTCGCGTTTGGAGACGATTGGAGGTAGTGGAATTTCTCATCAAAGATATGAGCTTCTACCTTTCAGAAACGCTGTATTTTGCGATTTCACGACGTTTCGTCGCGTTTGGAGGCGCTTGGAGATGGTTGTAATTTTGATTAAACGTATAAGCTTCTAGCCTTCGGAAACGATCTATTCTGCGATTTGACGACCTTTCGTCGCGTTTGGAGACGATTGCAGATGGTTGTATTTTTGATTAAACGTGTAAGCTTCTAGCCATCAGAAACGATCTATTCTGCGATTAGACGACGTTTCGTAGCGTTTAGAGACGATTGGAGATGGTTGTATTTTTGATTAAACGTATAAAGTTCTAGCCTTTAGAAACGATCTATTCTGCTATTTGACGACGTTTCGTAGCGTTTGGAGACGATTGGAGATGGTTGTATTTTTGATTAAACGTATAAGCTTCTAGTCTTCAGAAACGATCTATTCTGCAATTTGAGGACGTTTCATAGCGTTTGGAGACGATTGGAGAATGTTGCATTTTTATTTAAACATATAAGCTTCTATCCTTCAGGAACGACCTATTCTGCGATTTTACGTCGTTTTATAGTGTTTGGAGATGATTGGAGGTGGTGGAAATTCTCATCAAAGATATGGGCTTCTACCTTTCAAAAACGCTTTATTTTGCGATTTCACGACGTTTCGTCGCGTTTGGAGGCGATTGGAGTTGGTTGTAATTTTGATTAAATGTATAAGCTTCTAGCCTTCGGAAACTATCTATTCTGCGATTTGACGACGTTTCGTCGCGTTTGGAGACGATTGGAGGTGGTGGAATTTCTCATCAAAGATATGAGGTTCTACCTTTCAGAAACGATCTATTCTGCGATTTGACGACGTTTCGTCGCGTTTGGAGACGATTGGAGATGGTTGTATTTTTGATTAAACGCATAAGCTTCTAGCCATCAGAAACGATCTATTCTGCGATTAGACGACGTTTCGTAGCGTTTGGAGACGATTGGGGATGGTTGTATGTTTGATTAAACGTATAAGCTTCTAGCCTCAGAAACGATCTATTCTGCGATTAGACGACGTTTCGTATCGTTTGGAGACGATTGGAGAATGTTGCATTTTTATTTAAACGTGTAAGCTGTAACGACCTATTCTGCGATTTGACGACGTTTGGTCGCGTTTGGAGACGATTGGAGGTAGTGGAATTTCTCATCAAAGATATGAGCTTCTACCTTTCAGAAACGCTGTATTTTGCGATTTCACGACGTTTCGTCGCGTTTGGAGACGATTGGACATGGTTGAATTTTTGATTACACCTATAAGCTTCTAGCCTCAGAAACGATCTATTCTGCGATTAGACGACGTTTCGTAGCGTTTGGAGACGATTGGAGATGGTTGTTTTTTTGATTAAACGTGTAAGTTTCTAGCCTTCAGTAACGACCTATTCTGCGATGTGACGACGTTTGGTCGCGTTTGGAGACGATTGGAGATGGTTGTATTTTTGCTTAAACGTATAAGCTTCTAGCCATCAGAAACGATCTATTCTGCGATTAGACGACGTTTCGTAGCGTTTGGAGACGATTGGAGATGGTTGTATTTTTGATTAAACGTGTAAGCTTCTAGCCTTTAGAAACGATCTATTCTGCCATTTGAGGACGTTTCGTAGCGTTTGGAGACGATTGGAGAATGTTGCATTTTTATTTAAACATATAAGCTTCTATCCTTCAGGAACGACCTATTCTGCGATTTTACGTCGTTTTATAGTGTTTGGAGACGATTGGAGGTGGTGGAAATTCTCGTCAAAGATATGAGCTTCTACCTTTCAAAAACGCTTTATTTTGCGATTTCACGACGTTTCGTCACGTTTGGAGGCGATTGGAGATGGTTGTTTTTTTGATTAAACGTGTAAGCTTCTAGCCTTCAGTAACGACCTATTCTGCGATTTGACGACGTTCGGTCGCGCTTGGAGACGATTGGAGGTGGTGGAATTTCTCATCAAAGATATGAGCTTCTACCTTTCAGAAACGCTGTATTTTGCGATTTCACGACGTTTCGTAGCGTTTGGAGACGATTGGAGATGGTTGTATTTTTGATTAAACGTATAAGCTTCTAGTCTTCAGAAACGATCTATTCTGCGATTTGAGGACCTTTCGTAGCGTTTGGAGACGATTGGAGAATGTTGCATTTTTATTTAAACATATAAGCTTCTATCCTGCAGGAACGACCTATTCTGCGATTTTACGTCGTTTTATAGTGTTTGGAGACGATTGGAGGTGGTGGAAATTCTCATCAAAGATATGAGCTTCTATCTTTCAAAAACGCTTTATTTTGCGATTTCACGACGTTTCGTCGCGTTTGGAGGCGATTGGAGATGGTTCTAATTTTGATTAAACGTATAAGCTTCTAGCCTTCGGAAACGATCTATTCTGCGATTTGACGACGTTTCGTCGCGTTTGGAGACGATTGGAGATGGTTGTTTTTTTGAATAAACGTGTAAGCTTCTAGCCTTCAGTAACGACCTATTCTGCGATTTGACGACGTTTGGTCGCGTTTGGAGACGATTGGAGGTAGTGGAATTTGTCATCAAAGATATGAGCTTCTACCTTTCAGAAACGCTGTATTTTGCGATTTCACGACGTTTCGTCGCGTTTGGAGACGATTGGACATGGTTGAATTTTTGATTACACCTATAAGCTTCTAGCCTCAGAAACGATCTATTCTGCGATTAGAGACGATTGGAGATGGTTGTTTTTTTGATTAAACGTGTAAGCTTCTAGCCTTCAGTAACGACCTATTCTGCGATGTGACGACGTTTGGTCACGTTTGGAGACGATTGGAGATGGTTGTATTTTTGCTTAAACATATAAGCTTCTAGCCATCAAAAACGATCTATTCTGCGATTAGACGACGTTTCGTAGCGTTTAGAGACGATTGGAGATGGTTGTATTTTTGATTAAACGTATAAGCTTCTAGCCTTTAGAAACGATCTATTCTGCTATTTGACGACGTTTCGTAGCGTTTGGAGACGATTGGAGATGTTTGTATTTTTGATTAAACGTATAAGCTTCTAGTCTTCAGAAACGATCTATTCTGCGATTTGAGGACGTTTCGTAGCGTTTGGAGAAGATTGGAGAATGTTGCATTTTTATTTAAACATATAAGCTTCTATCCTTCAGGAACGACCTATTCTGCGATTTAACGTCGTTTTATAGTGTTTGGAGACGATTGGAGGTGGTGGAAATTCTCATCAAAGATATGAGCTTCTACCTTTCAAAAACGCTGTATTTTGCGATTTCACGACGTTTCGTCACGTTTGGAGGCGATTGGAGGTGGTTGTAATTTTGATTAAACGTATAAGCTTCTCGCCTTCGGAAACGATCTATTCTGCGATTTGACGACCTTTCGTCGCGTTTGGAGACGATTGCAGATGGTTGTATTTTTGATTAAACGTGTAAGCTTCTAGCCATCAGAAACGATCTATTCTGCAATTAGACGACGTTTCGTAGCGTTTAGAGACGATTGGAGTTGGTTGTATTTTTGATTAAACGTATCAAGTTCTAGCCTTTAGAAACGATCTATTCTGCTATTTGACGACGTTTCGTAGCGTTTGGAGACGATTGGAGATGGTTGAATTTTTGATTAAACGTATAAGCTTCTAGTCTTCAGAAACGACCTATTCTGCGATTTTACGTCGTTTTATAGTGTTTGGAGATGATTGTAGGTGGTGGAAATTCTCATCAAAGATATGGGCTTCTACCTTTCAAAAACGCTTTATTTTGCGATTTCACGACGTTTCGTCACGTTTGGAGGCCATTGGAGATGGTTGTAATTTTGATTAAACGTATAAGTCTAGCCTTCGGAAACGATCTATTCTGCGATTTGAGGACGTTTCGTAGCGTTTGGAGACGATTGGAGAATGTTGCATTTTTATTTAAACATATAAGCTTCTATCCTTCAGGAACGACCTATTCTGCGATTTTACGTCGTTTTATAGTGTTTGGAGACGATTGGAGGTGGTGGAAATTCTCATCAAAGATATGAGCTTCTACCTTTCAAAAACGCTTTATTTTGCGATTTCACGACGTTTCGTCACGTTTGGAGGCGATTGGAGATGGTTGTTTTTTTGATTAAACGTGTAAGCTTCTAGCCTTCAGTAACGACCTATTCTGCGATTTGACGACGTTCGGTCGCGCTTGGACACGATTGGAGGTAGTGGAATTTCTCATCAAAGATATGAGCTTCTACCTTTCAGAAACGCTGTATTTTGCGATTTCACGACGTTTCGTAGCGTTTGGAGACGATTGGAGTTGGTTGTATTTTTGATTAAACGTATAAGCTTCTAGTCTTCAGAAACGATCTATTCTGCGATTTGAGGACCTTTCGTAGCGTTTGGAGACGATTGGAGAATGTTGCATTTTTATTTAAACATATAAGCTTCTATCCTGCAGGAACGACCTATTCTGCGATTTTACGTCGTTTTATAGTGTTTGGAGACGATTGGAGGTGGTGGAAATTCTCATCAAAGATATGAGCTTCTATCTTTCAAAAACGCTTTATTTTGCGATTTCACGACGTTTCGTCGCGTTTGGAGGCGATTGGAGATGGTTCTAATTTTGATTAAACGTATAAGCTTCTAGCCTTCGGAAACGATCTATTCTGCGATTTGACGACGTTTCGTCGCGTTTGGAGACGATTGGAGATGGTTGTTTTTTCGAATAAACGTGTAAGCTTCTAGCCTTCAGTAACGACCTATTCTGCGATTTGACGACGTTTGGTCGCGTTTGGAGACGATTGGAGGTAGTGGAATTTCTCATCAAAGATATGAGCTTCTACCTTTCAGAAACGCTGTATTTTGCGATTTCACGACGTTTCGTCGCGTTTGGAGACGATTGGACATGGTTGAATTTTTGATTACGCCTATAAGCTTCTAGCCTCAGAAACGATCTATTCTGCGATTAGAGACGATTGGAGATGGTTGTTTTTTTGATTAAACGTGTAAGCTTCTAGCCTTCAGTAACGACCTATTCTGCGATGTGACGACGTTTGGTCGCGTTTGGAGACGATTGGAGATGGTTGTATTTTTGCTTAAACATATAAGCTTCTAGCCATCAAAAACGATCTATTCTGCGATTAGACGACGTTTCGTAGCGTTTAGAGACGATTGGAGATGGTTGTATTTTTGATTAAACGTATAAGCTTCTAGCCTTTAGAAACGATCTATTCTGCTATTTGACGACGTTTCGTAGCGTTTGGAGACGATTGGAGATGTTTGTATTTTTGATTAAACGTATAAGCTTCTAGTCTTCAGAAACGATCTATTCTGCGATTTGAGGACGTTTCGTAGCGTTTGGAGAAGATTGGAGAATGTTGCATTTTTATTTAAACATATAAGCTTCTATCCTTCAGGAACGACCTATTCTGCGATTTAACGTCGTTTTATAGTGTTTGGAGACGATTGGAGGTGGTGGAAATTCTCATCAAAGATATGAGCTTCTACCTTTCAAAAAAAACATGGCTGATCCCTCCGTCATAGGAATCGGTATAACACGAAAGTTAAACGTGTCTTCACAGAAGTAGTGCTTATTGTGTAGTGATTTATGAGAGCTTGTACAATGTCTATTCGTGTTTGGCAGCTATAGCACCGTTTGACGTGGATGCACCCATGTTGACAGGATGTCTCTATCGCGACGACTAACGCCCATGATCATTATTAAACCGTTCTGGTAGCTGACGATGTGATATTTGGACACAGCGAATCGTGAATCCCGCGTAAGGATGATATCAACAAGCTCATAATCAACACTGGTACCCGGTATGCGCTTCTTCAAAGCGTCGTCAATTAAGGAGAGAAACGGCACGGTGTGCGCTTTCTAGTAATGGGTAGCCGACGCCTGTGCTCATGCATACATAACACACACTGCGCTTCAGCAACACGGGAGGTAGATGTTCGTAGCCTGAGCCGCAAACGCGTGCGTCCCGCTGGCCTCTGTCTCGCAGGCGCGGCTCTCGCTCCACCAAGGCACGACATTCGCCCGTCGAAATCGCGTCCTTTCTGCAACGCATATTGCAGCAGTTTTGTTAGTCGGTGCTCTCGCAATTGAAGCAGTCGGCCGCGGAGAAATCCCGTTGGTGTACGTGGACGCTGCACTACTCCGATGAGCCGACGCACGCTAACACGAAGCCAAAGGCAAAGAACGTAACTGCGTCAAGCGTGCCTCGGCGACGCCAGCGCGGCCAGTCTACCTCTCTGGTATCGAGACGCTTTAACCATTACCTCCGATATCGCGTGCAATCTCGGAGGAAGCGCTAGTAAGTGTCGATCGTGAAGCATTACTTCTTTTCACACCTCACAGACGGCGGCACCGCCCCGCTCCGCCCGCCGCGAAAGAGAATGTGTGAAAGATATAAGGCGCGTTCGCGCCGTGTCCAGCATCTCCCGAGTTGGCTTACTCGGTAGCGCGTCGGGTGCTTGCCGTCGCGGCCGCAACGTCGTGGGTTCGATTCCCAGCGGGGTATATTTTTCTTGGTTTTTTTTCTTTCTCACCCGTTGGCGTCCATTTTATCAACGTCATATCCGTGACGGATGTACTTGGTGGACCCCGGCATAAAACACTTTCGTGTTAAAACGCTGTATTTTGCGATTTCACGACGTTTCGTCGCGTTTGGAGGCGATTGGAGGTGGTTGTAATTTTGATTAAACGTATAAGCTTCTAGCCTTCGGAAACGATCTATTCTGCGATTTGACGACCTTTCGTCGCGTTTGGAGACGATTGCAGATGGTTGTATTTTTGATTAAACGTGTAAGCTTCTAGCCATCAGAAACGATCTATTCTGCGATTAGACGACGTTTCGTAGCGTTTAGAGACGATTGGAGTTGGTTGTATTTTTGATTAAACGTATAAAGTTCTAGCCTTTAGAAACGATCTATTCTGCTATTTGACGACGTTTCGTAGCGTTTGGAGACGATTGGAGATGGTTGAATTTTTGATTAAACGTATAAGCTTCTAGTCTTCAGAAACGACCTATTCTGCGATTTTACGTCGTTTTATAGTGTTTGGAGATGATTGTAGGTGGTGGAAATTCTCATCAAAGATATGGGCTTCTACCTTTCAAAAACGCTTTATTTTGCGATTTCACGACGTTTCGTCACGTTTGGAGGCCATTGGAGTTGGTTGTAATTTTGATTAAACGTATAAGCTTCTAGCCTTCGGAAACGATCTATTCTGCGATTTGACGACGTTTCGTAGCGTTTGGAGACGATTGGAGATGGTTGTTTTTTTTATTAAACGTGTAAGCTTCTAGCCTTCAGTAACGAACTATTCTGCGATTTCACGACGTTCGGTCGCGTTTGGAGACGATTGGAGGTGGTGGAATTTCTCATCAAAGGTATGAGCTTCTACCTTTCAGAAACGCTGTATTTGCGATTTCACGACGTTTCGTAGCGTTTGGAGACGATTGGAGAATGTTGCATTTTTATTTAAACATATAAGCTTCTATCCTTCAGGAACGACCTATTCTGCGATTTTACGTCGTTTCGTAGCGTTTGGAGACGATTGGAGGTGGTGGAATTTCTCATCAAAGATATGATCTTCTACCTTTCAGAAACGCTGTATTTTGCGATTTCACGACGTTTCGTCGCGTTTGGAGACGATTGGACATGGTTGAATTTTTGATTACACCTATGAGCTTCTAGCCTCAGAAACGATCTATTCTGCGATTAGACGACGTTTCGTATCGTTTGGAGACTATTGGAGAATGTTGCATTTTTAATTAAACATACAAGCTTCTATCCTTCAGAAACGACCTATTCTGCGATTTGACGACGTTTGGTCGCGTTTGGAGACGATTGGAGGTAGTGGAATTTCTCATCAAAGATATGAGCTTCTACCTTTCAGAAACGCTGTATTTTGCGATTTCACGACGTTTCGTCGCGTTTGGAGGCGATTGGAGATGGTTGTAATTTTGATTAAACGTATAAGCTTCTAGCCTTCGGAAACGATCTATTCTGCGATTTGACGACCTTTCGTCGCGTTTGGAGACGATTGGAAATGGTTGTTTTTTTGATTAAACGTGTAAGCTTCTAGCCTTCAGTAACGACCTATTCTGCGATGTGACGACGTTTGGTCGCGTTTGGAGACGATTGGAGATGGTTGTATTTTTGCTTAAACGTATAAGCTTCTAGCCATCAGAAACGATCCTATTCTGCCATTTGACGACGTTTCGTAGCGTTTGGAGACGATTGGAATGGTTGCATTTTTATTAAACGATATAAGCTTCTATTCTTCAGAAACGATCTATTCTGCGATGAGACGTTTCGTCTTTGGAGACGATTGGAGAAATGTACATTTTTAATAAACATTAGCTTCAGGAACGACCTATTCTGCGATTTTACGTCGTTTTATAGTGTTTGAGACGATTGTGGAAATTCTCATCAAAGCGTATGAGCTTCTACCTTTCAGAAACGCTTTATTTTGCGATTTCACGACGTTTCGTCACGTTTGGAGGCGATTGGAGATGGTGTAATTTTGATTAAACGTAAGCTTCTAGCCTTCAGAAACGACCTATTCTGCGATTTGACGAGTTTCGTCGCGTTTGGAGACGATTGGAGACGCTTCTAGGAGGCGATTTGACGACGTAAGACGATTGGAGGTGGTGGAATTTCTCATCAAAGATATGAGCTTCTACCTTTCAGAAACGCTGTATTTTGCGATTCACGACGTTTCGTAAGCGTTTGGAGACGATTGGAGATGGTTGTATTTTTGATTAAACGTATAAGCTTCTAGTCTTCAGAAACGATCTATTCTGCGATTTGAGGACCTTTCGTAGCGTTTGGGGACGATTGGAGAATGTTGCATTTTTATTTAAACATATAAGCTTCTATCCTTCAGGAACGACCTATTCTGCGATTTTACGTCGTTTTATAGTGTTTGGAGACGATTGGAGGTGGTGGAAATTCTCATCAAAGATATGAGCTTCTATCTTTCAAAAACGCTTTATTTTGCGATTTCACGACGTTTCGTCGCGTTTGGAGGCGATTGGAGTTGGTTGTAATTTTGATTACACGTATAAGCTTCTAGCCTTCGGAAACCATCTATTCTGCGATTTGACGACGTTTCGTCGCGTTTGGAGACGATTGGAGTTGGTTGTTTTTTTGAATAAACGTGTAAGTAACGACCTATTAACGGTTTGACGACGTTTGGTCGCGTTTGGAGACGATTGGAGGTAGTGGAATTTCTCATCAAAGATATGAGCTTCTACCTTTCAGAAACGCTGTATTTTGCGATTTCACGACGTTTCGTCGCGTTTGGAGACGATTGGACATGGTTGAATTTTTGATTACACCATAAGCTTCTAGCCTCAGAAACGATCTATTCTGCGATTAGAGACGATTGGAGATGGTTGTTTTTTGATTAAACGTGTAAGCTCTAGCCTTCAGTAACGACCCTATTCTGCGATGTGACGACGTTTGGTCGCGTTTGGAGACGATTGGAGATGGTTGTTTTTTTCGATTAAACGTGTAAGCTTCTAGCCTTCAGTAACGACCTATTCTGCGATTTGACGACCTTTCGTCGCGTTTGGAGACGATTGCAGATGGTTGTATTTTTGATTAAACGTGTAAGCTTCTAGCCATCAGAAACGATCTATTCTGCGATTAGACGACGTTCGTAGCGTTTAGAGACGATTGGAGTTGGTTGTATTTTTGATTAAACGTATAAAGTGCTAGCCTTTCAAAAACGCTTTATTTTGCGATTTGACGACGTTTCGTCGCGTTTGGAGACGATGAGATGGTTGTATTTTTGATTAAACGTATAAGCTTCTAGCCTTCGGAAACGATCTATTCTGCGATTTGAGGACGTTTCGTCGCGTTTGGAGACGATTGGAGTTGGTGTTTTTTTGAATAAAACGTTGTAACATTTTTTGATTTGGTCGCGTTTGGAAACGATATAAATTTCTCATCAAAGATATGAGCTTCTACCTTTCAGAAACCTTATTTTGCATTTCACGACGTTTCGTCGCGTTTGGACGATTGGACATGGTTGAATTTTTGATTACTATAAGCTCTGCCTCAGAAACGATTTTCTGCGATTAGAGACGTTGGAGATGGTTGTTTTTTTGATTAAACGTTAAGCTTAGCCTAGTAACGACCTTTGCGAGACGATTGGTCGCGTTTGGAGGTGGAGATGGTTTTTTCGAAAACGTTAAGCTCAGCCTCAAAGATATTCTGATTTGACGACCTTCTCGCGTTTGAGACGATTGCAGATGGTTGTATTTTGATAAACGTGTAAGCTTCTAGCCACGAAACTGTATTTTGCGATTTCACGACGTTCGTCGGGTGGCGTTTGGAGACGATTGGAGATTGGTTGTATTTTGATTAAACGTATAAGCTTCTAGCCTCGCTTTAGAAACGATCCTATTCTGCGATTTGACGACGTTTCGTAGCGTTTGGAGACGATTGGAGATGGTTGTATTTTTTGATTAAACGTATAAGCTTCTAGCCATCAGAAACGATCTATTCTGCGATTTGAGGACGTTTCGTAGCGTTTGGAGACGATTGGAGAATTTGCATTTTTATTTAACATATAAGCTTCTATCCTTCAGGAACGACCTATTCTGCGATTTTACGTCGTTTTATAGTGTTTGGAGATGATTGGAGGTGGTGGAAATTCTCATCAAAGATATGAGGTTCTACCTTTCAGAAACGCTGTATTTTGCGATATCACGACGTTTCGTCGCGTTTGGAGACGATTGGAGATTGTTGTATTTTTGATTAAACGTATAAGCTTCTAGCCTTTAGAAACGATCTATTCTGCGATTTGACGACGTTTCGTAGCGTTTGGAGACGATTGGAGATGGTTGTATTTTGATTAAACGTATAAGCTTCTAGCCATCAGAAACGATCTATTCTGCGATTAGACGACGTTTCGTAGCGTTTGGAGACGATTGGGGATGGTTGTATGTTTGATTAAACGTATAAGCTTCTAGCCTCAGAAACGATCTATTCTGCGATTAGACGACGTTTCGTATCGTTTGGAGACGATTGGAGAATGTTGCATTTTTATTTAAACATATAAGCTTCTATCCTTCAGGAACGACCTATTCTGCGATTTTACGTCGTTTTATAGTGTTTGGAGACGATTGGAGGTGGTGGAATTCTCATCAAAGATATGAGCTTCTATCTTTCAAAAACGCTTTATTTTGCGATTTCACGACGTTTCGTCGCGTTTGGAGGCGATTGGAGTTGGTTGTAATTTTGATTACACGTATAAGCTTCTAGCCTTCGGAAACGATCTATTCTGCGATTTGACGACGTTTCGTCGCGTTTGGAGACGATTGGAGTTGGTTGTTTTTTTGAATAAACGTGTAAGTAACGACCTATTAACGGTTTGACGACGTTTGGTCGCGTTTGGAGACGATTGGAGGTAGTGGAATTTCTCATCAAAGATATGAGCTTCTACCTTTCAGAAACGCTGTATTTTGCGATTTCACGACGTTTCGTCGCGTTTGGAGACGATTGGACATGGTTGAATTTTTGATTACACCTATAAGCTTCTAGCCTCAGAAACGATCTATTCTGCGATTAGAGACGATTGGAGATGGTTGTTTTTTTGATTAAACGTGTAAGCTTCTAGCCTTCAGTAACGACCTATTCTGCGATGTGACGACGTTTGGTCGCGTTTGGAGACGATTGGAGATGGTTGTATTTTTGCTTAAACATATAAGCTTCTAGCCATCAAAAACGATCTATTCTACGATTAGACGACGTTTCGTAGCGTTTAGAGACGATTGGAGATGGTTGTTTTTTTGATTAAACGTGTAAGCTTCTAGCCTTCAGTAACGACCTATTCTGCGATTTGACGACCTTTCGTCGCGTTTGGAGACGATTGCAGATGGTTGTATTTTTGGTTAAACGTGTAAGCTTCTAGCCATCAGAAACGATCTATTCTGCGATTAGACGACGTTTCGTAGCGTTTAGAGACGATTGGAGTTGGTTGTATTTTTGATTAAACGTATAAAGTTCTAGCCTTTAGAAACGATCTATTCTGCTATTTGACGACGTTTCGTAGCGTTTGGAGACGATTGAAGATGGTTGTATTTTTGATTAAACGTATAAGCTTCTAGTCTTCAGAAACGATCTATTCTGCGATTTGAGGACGTTTCATAGCGTTTGGAGACGATTGGAGAATGTTGCATTTTTATTTAAACTATAAGCTTCTATCCTTCAGGAACGACCTAGTTCTGCGATTTTACGTCGTTTTATATGTTTGGAGATGATTGGAGTGGTGGAAATTCTCATCAAAGATATGAGCTTCTACCTTCAAAAACGCTTTATTTTGCGATTTCACGACGTTTCGTCACGTTTTAGACGATTGAGATGGTTGTACTTTTGATTAAACGTATAAGCTTCTAGCCTTTAGAACGATCTATTCTGCGATTTGACGACGCTTCGTAGCGTTTGGAGGCGATTGAGATGGTTGAATTTTTGATTAAACGTATAAGCTCTACCTTCAGAAACGATCTATTCTGCGATTTGAGACGTTTTCGTAGCGTTTGGAGACGATTGGAGAATGTTCCATTTTTTAAATTACGATTAGCTTCTATCCTTCAGGAACGACCTATTCTGCCATTTTACGTCGTTTTATAGTGTTTGGAGACGATTGGAGACGTTGTATTTTTGATTAAACGTATAAGCTTCTAGCCTTCGGAAACGACCTATTCTGCGATTTGACGACGTTTCGTCGCGTTTGGAGACGATTGGAGATAGTTGTATTTTTATTAAACGTATAAGCTTCTAGCCATCAGAAACGACCTATTCTGCGATTTGACGACGTTTCGTAGCGTTTGGAGACGATTGGAGGTGGTGGAAATTCTCATCAAAGATATGAGCTCTCCGTTCAGAAACGCTTTATTTTGCGATTTCACGCTTTTCGTCGCGTTTGGAGACGATTGGAGATGGTTTTAATTTGATTAACGTATAAGCTTCTAGCCTTCGGAAACGACCTATTCTGCGATTTGACGACGTTTCGTCGCGTTTGGAGACGATTGGAGAAGTTGATTTTTGATTAAACGTATAAGCTTCTAGCCATCAGAAACGATCTATTTCTGCGATTGCGTACGTTTCGTAGCGTTTGGAGACGATTGAGAATGTTGCATTTTTAATAAAGATATCAGCTTCTATCCTTCAGGAACGACCTATTTGCGATTTACGTCGTTTTATAGTGTTTGGAGACGATTGGAGGTGGTCGAAATTCTCATCAAAGATATAGCTTCTACCGTTCAAAAACGCTTTATTTTGCGATTTCACGACGTTTCGTCGCGTTTGGAGCGATTGGAGATGGTTGTATTTTTGATTAAACGTATAAGCTTCTAGCCTTTGGAACGATCTATTCTGCGATTTGACGACGTTTCGTCGCGTTTGGAGACGATTGGAGAATGTTGCATTTTTTATTAAAGATATAAGCTTCTACCTTCAGGAACGACCTTTCTGCGATTTTACGTCGTTTTATAGTGTTTTTGGACGATTGGAGGTGGTGGAAATTCTCATCAAAGATATGAGCTTCTACCTTTCAAAAACGCTTTTATTTTGCGATTTCACGACGTTTCGTCGCGTTTGGAGAGATTGGAGTGGTTGTATTTTGATTAAACGTATAGCTTCTAGCCTTCGAAAAGACTATTCTGCGATTTGACGACGTTTCGTCGCGTTTGAGACGATTGGAGATGTTTTTTTTTGATTAAACGTGTAAGCTTCTAGCCTCAGAAACGATCTATTCTGCGATTTGACGACGTTTCGCAGCGTTTGGAGACGATTGGAGAAGTTGCATTTTTGATTAAACATATAACTTCTACCCTTCAGGAACGACCTATTCTGCGATTTTACGTCGTTTTATAGTGTTTGGAGACGATTGGAGGTGGTGGAAATTCTCATCAAAGAATGAGCTTCTACCTTTCAAAAACGCTTTATTTTGCGATTTCACGACGTTTCGTCGCGTTTGGAGACGATTGAAATGGTTGTAATTTTGATTAAACGTAAAGCTCTAGCCTTCAGAAACGATCTATTCTGCGATTTGAGGACGTTCGTAGCGTTTGGAGACGATTGGAGATGTTGCATTTTTAATTAAGATATACTTCAGGAACGACCTATTCTGCGATTTTACGTCGTTTATAGTGTTTGGAGACGATTGGAGGTGATGGAAATTCTCATCAAAGATACAGCTTCTACCTTCAAAACGCTTTATTTTGCGATTTCACGACGTTTCGTCGCGTTTGGAGGCGATTGGAGATGGTTGTAATTTTGATTAACGTATAGCTTCTAGCCTTCGAAACGATCTATTCTGCGATTTGACGACGTTTGGTAGCGTTTGGAGACGATTGGACAATGTTGCATTTTTATTAAACATATAGCTTCTATCCCTTCAGGAACGACCTATTCTGCGATTTTACGCATTTTATAGTGTTTGGAGACGATTGGAGTGTGGAATTCTCTTCAAAGTATGAGCTTCTATCTTTCAAAACGCTTTATTTTGCGATTTCACGCCCGTTTCGTCGCGTTTTGGACGATTGGAGATGGTTGTAATTTTGATTAAACGTAAAGCTTCTAGCCTTCGGAAACGACCTATTCTGCGATTTGACGACGTTTCGTCGCGTTTGAGACGATTGGAGTAGTGTGTATTTTTGATTCAACGTGTAAGCTTCTAGCCATCAGAAACGATCTATTCTGCGATTTGAGGACGTTTCGTAGCGTTTGGAGACGAGTGGAGAATGTTGCATTTTTATTCAATCCTGTAGGCTTCTATCCTTCAGGAACGACCTATTCTGCGATTTTACGTCGTTTTATAGTGTTTGGAGACGATTGAGGGTGGTGGAAATTCTCATCAAAGATATGAGCTTCTACCTTTCAAAAACGCTTTATTTTGCGATTTCACGCGTTTCGTCGCGTTTGGAGCGATTGGAAATGGTTGTATTTTTGATTAAACGTAAAGCTTCTAGCCTTCAGAACGATATCTGCGATTTGAGGACGTTTCGTGCGTTTGGAGACGTTGGAGATGTTGCATTTTTATTAAGAGATAGGCTTCTACCTTCAGAAACGACTCTATTCTGCGATTTTACGTCGTTTTATAGTGTTTGGAGCGATTGGAGGTGTTGGAAATTCTCATCAAAGATATCGCTTCTACCTTTCAAAACGCTTATTTTGCGATTTCACGACGTTTCGTCGCGTTTGGAGACGATTGGAATTGTTGTATTTTTGATTAACGTATAATCTTCTAGCCTTTAGAAACGATCTATCTGCGATTTGACGACGTTTCGTCGCGTTTGGAGACGATTGGAGATGGTTTAATTATGATTAAACGTATAGCTCTAGCCTTCAGAAACGCTCTATTTTGCGATTTCACGACGTTTCGTAGCGTTTGGAGACGATGGAGGTGGTGAATTTTTGATTGACATAAAAGCTTCTAGCCTTCAGAAACGCTTTATTTTGCGATTCACGCACGTTTCGTCGCGTTTGGAGGCGATTGGAGTGGTTGAATTTTTTTTATTACACTTATAAGCTTCTAGCCTCACAAACGATCTATTCTGCGATTGACGACGTTTCGTCGCGTTTGGAGACGATTAGAGATGGTTGAATTTTTGATAAAATATAAGC